>NC_009412.2:1097139-1163438 GCF_000002875.2 Leishmania infantum JPCM5 | reverse complement strand
CCGCACGGCCAGCAGTCCGAGCGCACACTCGCCTTGCCGTCTAAGTGGGGGCCCTTCAGGTCCTTCACCTTGTGGCACACAGCGCAACGCCAAAGGGCATTTCCCGACAGCACCACAACGCTTGTATCTTCTACGGATCCTTGTGCTCCGCCACCCCTCGTAACTGGCAGCATGTAGCGCTGCTCCTCCGGCTCGGACGGTACAACGGGAGTTTTGAATACAGTAGAGCGAAGCTCCCGTAAAGCCGGCGCTCCCTCGCCGCCTGCAGCTTCCGCGAGACGGCTGGCTCGACGGTCGGCGCCTACCAGTGAGCCATCGCCACTGTCCTCTTGTACAAAGGTTGTTTTCTTGCCGCACGGCCAGCAGTCCGAGCGCACACTCGCCTTGCCGTCTAAGTGGGGGCCCTTCAGGTCCTTCACCTTGTGGCACACAACACAGCGCCACACCCTCTCCGGCAAAACGCAGCTACTTTCCGCCAAGCCTGCCGCCTCAGCCCTTGCAGCTCCAGTAGACGCGGTCACAGCCTTTGGCGACTGCCGGGTAACGCCTGACATCAGCTTTTCCGAAGAAGAGTTCAATGAGCACATGGCCGAAACTTCATCACTAATCGATCCGCAACTGCTCTTCACCGCTGAGCCGATAGGTGGCATCGGCCCTGACCACTCCCCAACGCCACCAAAGGCGCTCTTGAACGGCGCTGCAGCAGGCTTGGCCGCATCCGGTGCAGACACGGCACCAAAGGCGCTCTTGGACGGCGCTGCAGCAGGCTTGGCCGCATCCGGTGCAGACACGGCACCAAAGGCGCTCTTGAACGGCGCAGCAGCAGGCTTGGCCGCATCCGGTGCAGACACGGTACCAAAGGCGCTCTTGAACGGCGCTGCAGCAGGCTTGGCCGCATCCGGTGCAGACACGGTACCAAAGGCGCTCTTGGACGGCGCAGCAGCAGGCTTGGCCGCATCCGGTGCAGACACGGCACCAAAGGCGCTCTTGAACGGCGCAGCAGCAGGCTTGGCCGCATCCGGTGCAGACACGGTACCAAAGGCGCTCTTGGACGGCGCAGCAGCAGGCTTGGCCGCATCCGGTGCAGACACGGTACCAAAGGCGCTCTTGAACGGCGCTGCAGCAGGCTTGGCCGCATCCGGTGCAGACACGGCACCAAAGGCGCTCTTGAACGGCGCTGCAGCAGGCTTGGCCGCATCCGGTGCAGACACGGTACCAAAGGCGCTCTTGAACGGCGCTGCAGCAGGCTTGGCCGCATCCGGTGCAGACACGGTACCAAAGGCGCTCTTGGACGGCGCAGCAGCAGGCTTGGCCGCATCCGGTGCAGACACGGTACCAAAGGCGCTCTTGAACGGCGCTGCAGCAGGCTTGGCCGCATCCGGTGCAGACACGGCACCAAAGGCGCTCTTGAACGGCGCAGCAGCAGGCTTGGCCGCATCCGGTGCAGACACGGTACCAAAGGCGCTCTTGGACGGCGCAGCAGCAGGCTTGGCCGCATCCGGTGCAGACACGGCACCAAAGGCGCTCTTGGACGGCGCAGCAGCAGGCTTGGCCGCATCCGGTGCAGACACGGCACCAAAGGCGCTCTTGAACGGCGCAGCAGCAGGCTTGGCCGCATCCGGTGCAGACACGGTACCAAAGGCGCTCTTGAACGGCGCTGCAGCAGGCTTGGCCGCATCCGGTGCAGACACGGCACCAAAGGCGCTCTTGGACGGCGCTGCAGCAGGCTTGGCCGCATCCGGTGCAGACACGGCACCAAAGGCGCTCTTGAACGGCGCAGCAGCAGGCTTGGCCGCATCCGGTGCAGACACGGCACCAAAGGCGCTCTTGAACGGCGCAGCAGCAGGCTTGGCCGCATCCGGTGCAGACACGGCACCAAAGGCGCTCTTAGACGGCGCAGCAGCAGGCTTGGCCGCATCCGGTGCAGACACGGTACCAAAGGCGCTCTTGAACGGCGCAGCAGCAGGCTTGGCCGCATCCGGTGCAGACACGGTACCAAAGGCGCTCTTGAACGGCGCAGCAGCAGGCTTGGCCGCATCCGGTGCAGACACGGCACCAAAGGCGCTCTTGGACGGCGCAGTACCCGCTGGCATGCTAGTGGCACCGGGAGAAGAAACAAGCACTTGCGACGATGATGTGGCGGCAGACGCTGCAAACACGCTGGCACTTGGGCTGTCAGGTGCATGAGCAGCTGCATCAGCGCCGTTAGGCGCCTGCGGTTGGGAGGCAGTTGGTGTCGTAACGGCACCATGCCGAGACATAGCGCTGGCATCGCGGAGAAAGGTTGTTTTCTTGCCGCACGGCCAGCAGTCCGAGCGCACACTCGCCTTGCCGTCTAAGTGGGGGCCCTTCAGGTCCTTCACCTTGTGGCACACAGCGCAACGCCAAAGGGCATTTCCCGACAGCACCACAACGCTNTGCCTTCGGCCAGACACCGCCGGCGGGAGCTGCGCAGCCGGTCACTGGAGGGTTTGGGCAGGCCCCGTCGACCGCCTTCGGTAAGGCCCCTCCAGGCCCAAGTGCCTTCGGCCAGACACCGCCGGCGGGAGCTGCGCAGCCGGTCGCTGGAGGGTTTGGACAGGCCCCGTCGACCGCCTTCGGTAAGGCCCCTCCAGGCCCAAGTGCCTTCGGCCAGACACCGCCGGCGGGAGCTGCGCAGCCGGTCGCTGGAGGGTTTGGACAGGCCCCGTCGACCGCCTTCGGTAAGGCCCCTCCAGGCTCAAGTGCCTTCGGCCAGACACCGCCGGCGGGAGCTGCGCAGCCGGTCGCTGGAGGGTTTGGACAGGCCCCGTCGACCGCCTTCGGGAAGGCCCCTCCAGGCTCAAGTGCCTTCGGCCAGACACCGCCGGCGGGAGCTGCGCAGCCGGTCACTGGAGGGTTTGGGCAGGCCCCGTCGACCGCCTTCGGTAAGGCCCCTCCAGGCCCAAGTGCCTTCGGCCAGACACCGCCGGCGGGAGCTGCGCAGCCGGTCGCTGGAGGGTTTGGACAGGCCCCGTCGACCGCCTTCGGTAAGGCCCCTCCAGGCCCAAGTGCCTTCGGCCAGACACCGCCGGCGGGAGCTGCGCAGCCGGTCGCTGGAGGGTTTGGACAGGCCCCGTCGACCGCCTTCGGTAAGGCCCCTCCAGGCTCAAGTGCCTTCGGCCAGACACCGCCGGCGGGAGCTGCGCAGCCGGTCGCTGGAGGGTTCGGGCAGGCCCCGTCGACCGCCTTCGGTAAGGCCCCTCCAGGCCCAAGTGCCTTCGGCCAGACACCGCCGGCGGGAGCTGCGCAGCCGGTCGCTGGAGGGTTTGGACAGGCCCCGTCGACAGCCTTCGGTAAGGCAGTGTGTGGGTTTGGAGCGGGCAGCGCGTGCGGCATCAGCGGCGGGTTCGGATCGGGTTCCACCACCGCGAGCTTTTGCTCTGCAGCGACGCCAGTGTTCGGTCCTACAAGCGCATTTACGAGTGCGTTTGGTGGCGCTCCGCAAGGCGGCGGCTTCTCGAGCGTGCCAAAGAGCGCCTTTTCCGGCGGAGGCAACACAAACAGTGCGTTTGGCGCGTCGTCCTTCAGTTCACTGGCTGCAAATTTCCATTGAGGCGGTCATTGGATCACTTTCTTGTTGGTTTCCGATCCCTAACAGACTTTGTGTCGGCTGTGTCGGCATTGATGAATTTGGGGAAGTAGTGTTGTGGTGCTTTGCGGCTTGTGGCTCCCCTTGAGGGTTCTGCTCCGGCCCTGGCATACTTTCAGAAGGGGCGTGAAGCTCAAGGCGGGACATGCACTCCCCTCGAGTTGGTGCTTTCTCCGACGTAGAGTTTGTGTGCGTTTGCATTTGTGCATGTGTGTGTCTTCGTGCTCGTGAGCGGTCCCGTTTCTTTCTGTTGGCTTCATTCGAGTGCCTCAGACGCTTTTTATGGGCGAGGCGCGGTATTCCAGTTGTGCGGATTGTGACGGCTGATGTGTGATGGTGCTGGCAGAAGTGTTATCGGCGATCTAGACACTACTCGGTTGTAGTTTGTGCTTCTCAGCCTGTTTGAAGGCTAAGGTGTTCCTACTCGTTGTCGCGGGAAATTCCTTTATTGTGTACAATTGAAAGAACTGCAACCATTTGCGTTTGGTATTTTTGCTCGCCAAGTCTCATCGCACGTTCTGCAATGCGGTGCCTCAGCGTTGGTACGTCGAGATCTCTTTTTTTCTTTGGAGAGGAAAAAGAAACGGCGTCCTCGTGCTCTGCAGTCTATGTGCTTGACAATCTCTATAGCTGCGTACTGTCTTTGAGCTATCCTTTCCTGTATGCACTGCTCCTCGTTGATATCTGCTTGAGTTTTTTTTTGTTTCCCTCTGCCTCTCGAAGACGTTAGCGAAATCACATACACTTACATATACTTCTTTGCGTACCTCGACACGATACGGGCTTGTTACAACCCTCACCAGTAAAGCCAATGAGTAGTTCTATCGTCATTCGAGATCTGGAGACGCGTGATTTGGGAGAAGTGCTAGAGTTGCTTAGCCACCTCACGTCTGCCCCTGCGCTTTCGCAAGAAGAGCTGGAGCAGTTGCACGCTCGCCGCGTGCTTGCAGGGGTGCGCACACGCGTTGCAGTTTCTTCCACGACGCAGAAGATTCTAGGAACCGCCTCTCTCGTTGTGGAGCCGAAGTTCACGCGCGGTGGAAAGTGCGTGGGCCACGTGGAGGATGTGGTGACCCACCCTGACTGTCGCGGTCAGGGCATTGGCCGCGAGTTGCTTAGCGACCTGGTGGAGGTGGCGAGGGCGAGCTATTGCTACAAGGTGGTCCTGAATTGCACGGATGACATGGTCGCCTATTACTCCAAAGCCGGCTTTAGAAAATGTGAGAATCAGATGCGTATGAACATTGCACCCCAATGATCGACCTCGGAGTGTACCTGAGTTAATCCACTGTGAAGGGGTAAATGCTGTGTTGATAACCTGGTGCCGCCGAGACGCGCGGATCTGCGCTGTGGATGTGTATATGTCACTGTATCCGTGTGTGTGTGTGATGCCATGGTAGCCATTGCGGTGAAGATGTTTGAAGCGCCAAGAGGTAAAATCTGCTCTCTGTTTTTCTGCGCTCCACCTTCTTGCTGCATGAGGCATCGCAAAAAGTCAAGCCAACTTCGACGCCACACACGGTATGAGGGAAGGAAAGAGTGCCAACGCTTGTGAGGCAGTTGGGTTGCTATCGCGCGCCAGTGGTCTGCGCTGTCTCACTAGTGGTGTAATCTACCAGCTCGCGAGTGCGATGTTGATGAGATGCGCATGTGCCACCTCATCTTTTCTATATTTTACGCGACCTAGTCTCCTGGGTCGTGGTGTGGCGAGTGAATGATGGAGTGTATCAAGTTGCTCCAGCGCTGCTCGGTGAGGGTGGCAACGGAGAGCACCTCAGCAATGGCCCTGTGCGTGCTCTCCTTGCGCGGATCATATCAGATGATTTCCCTAATTGCAAACCTCGCCCCCTCTGCCTTATCTGTCGGTTGAATACCATGCATGTACGGAGATATCCTTTACCACAACGGGGGGACGCCTTCAAGCATTCATATCACCGACACACATGCAATGAGAAGTGTGTGTCGTGCTAGTGACGATGGAAATTGCAGCTGACTTTGCCCGCCGTGGGCTACGCTTTGTCGGCTTCCTTGGATGCGGCGCTTTCGGAGACGCGTATGTTGTTCGGGATGCAAGCGACACCTGCTTTGTTGTGAAGCGTTCAAAATCGCTGGTGAAGCAATCCGGCTTTCTCGAGGAGTATCTTGGAATGATGAATCTGTGCAGTCTCAATGTGGTAACGTCCCACGACGCATGGATCGACCACGAGAGCCGGGTCTGTATTCTCATGGACTACTGCGACGCCGGGGATCTTGGTGACTACCTGAAAAAGGGCTACCCCTTGCCTGAGGAGGAGGTGCTTAGTATTGTTGCTCAACTCCTTCTCGGGCTTGATCACATACACAAGAGAAACAGAGTGCACCGTGACATAAAACCGGAAAACATATTCCTCTCATCAACGAGGGCAGGTGGCGGTAGGTGGCCTGTGGCAAAGCTCGGCGATTTCGGTTCGGTGAAGCGCCTTTCGCGCTGTGGTGCGCGCGTCGTTTCGCGCGTCGGCACCCCGCTTTACCTGGCGCCAGAGATTATTGCGGGCTACGCCTACACATCAAAGGCGGATATTTGGAGCATGGGGCTTGTTGTCTATCGTTTGATGGTGAACAATTCGCCGTTTAGGGTCACCAGTGTGGACACTCACACAAGGTGTGTCCTGAGGCTTTCCCCTCCTCACCCTAGCACGCTGAGTGGGTACAGCCGAGCGCTTGGGGACTGCGTGATGGCGATGCTGAGCAGAAACTGGAAGCGCCGACCTAACGCTCAAGCACTACTGCGTTGTGATTTGTTTCAACCGACGTTGCTGCGGCATCCCTGGATACCCGCGCCGCTACATGTATCTCCGTGCCTATTTGTGCAACTGCGGTCGTCACTGCTCGCGGTCTATGCAGCACCGAGTGAGCGTGCCCGAACTCTACGCACCCTCGAATTCGGCGATCAAGTATACCTTTCTTCTCCAAGGGATCACTCGCACCATGGCCTGTGGTTGGAGGTGTTGCACCCGTTTGCCGGGTTCATCCGAAATACGGTTAAGGGCGAGCCTCTTTTCGACTCGTATGCTTCGGATGAGTGCATGGCCAGCATCGGTAGCCTAACCAGGGTACTGGATCGTGCAGGGAAGCAAGTGCGCCGTGACATTTCTTGACCAGCTGTGCGGGGGTGATGAGTAGGCCAGCTCGAAGACCGCCGAGCTACTCGGTATGCCTTTGCTTTTATAGAGTGTTGCCGATCGGAGCACCCTTGGGGAAAGGCTCAAGAGTTGCACGACGAATCTGTGCAACGCAGCTTCTTGCACCGGTGGTGTTTCACTTGTTGTTTCTCTGAATGGACTGCTTTGTTTCTGCTACGCTACGCGTCTTTCCTGCCCACACTACCATACCCCACGACTATATCGCAGTAGTCGATGAGTTGGTGCTGGAAGAAGTGCAAAGAGTTCATAGAAAAAGAAACGAGCTGAAAGGCATAGAACAAGTAACACAGTTTGTACGCGTTGCCGTACTAAAGTGTGAGAGGCTGCTGCATTAAATGTCATTTCGCTGGAAGGCTATAATCAACACAGCTGAGTTCTCTTCGGATTCTTTATGCAAATGCTGTCTGCACCGTTAAGCGCCTTCCATACTTGTGGCATCAGCACACGCATGCTCATGATACATCTCACTCTTCCGACTCTCCTCTTTGTTTTCACTGTTTCGTTTGCTTCACCTTTCCTCTGCATGTCCATGACAATGATCATCGCGAAGGCGGTGAGGAACTAGCTGTGCTCGTAGCCGACTTCCGTGCGCTTTTGTACTTGTATGTGGGCATGTATGTGTTGTACTGATCGTCGCACCACTGAGCAAGAAACAAAACCGAGAAAAAAGCGCCTAGGTGAGGGATGGGCTACGGCGTTCGCTTGTCCATTTTACCGCTTCGCGGAGGATGCCGCCGCTGGTTCTCTGGGTGCGGTACTGGCAGCATTCTCGGCACAGCCACCATGGCCGGCAGCCTGCTGAAGACCCTCCAGGAGGATCTAAGAGACGAGACTGAGCTGCGCACGAAAGGAATAGGGGAGACACTGCAAAACTACGTGCACCGCGCAGAGCTCTCTCACATGGAGAGCCCGGAGGCGGACGAGGCGTTCTCAAAGAGCTTGGATGCCAAGGTCGACGATCTCTTTGCGCGCATTCCCCTCCCACAGGACCCCATGAAGGTAGCCCTAGCACTGACGGATGAGGAAGCGAAGGAGGAGGCCGCTGCTGAGCTCGTGAAGGAGGCGGTGCGGGAGATGTACTGGCGAAAACTGGATGCTAAACAGGCTGAAGAACTGCGCCTCAAGAGAGCACAAGAGAAGCTTCAAAAGCAAGGGGCGATCCAGTACTTTGAAGAGCGGCGCGAAGAGAGACTGCGGGAGCACACGAATAGACGATTTGCCGCCCAACCGCTCGCAGTAGAGCCCCAGTCTCCGGTAGGCAAGGGGGTCACGGCGTCGCCTCTCCAGAATCCCGATTCCACGCTGTCAGCGGAGGAGTTGTGCGAAGAGCTGGCCACGCTGAAGGCGAATGTGTCTCGACTGGAGGAGCTTCTGCGCTATAAGACATAAGGTGCGTGTCTGTGCCTTCACTCCTCGACACCTCACGTGAGGGGAGCATTGACGCCGCTGAAGTTGCTAAGCTGATCAGAGCACGACAAAGAGGGAGAAACAACAAAAACGAAGATTATACGTGAGCGAGGAGGACCAGGAAAGAGAAATTCACCGGCTGAAGTGGCTGCGTGTCACGAGTCCGAACGGCGCTTTGTCGAGTGAAACAACCGCTTCCCGCCTCAGGTATCTCTCTGTGTGTGTGTTTCGGGATCCTCCGCTTCGCTGGCGCTAGTGTGCGCTGACCGCATCAATAGAGGGTGTTGCGTTACCTACCGGAGAGGATAAACTCGCCACAGGGGTTTTATGCTTTTCCCCTTTGCTGATTCTTTATCTTTACCTGCGTGTGTCTGCTTGTGGCGACAGTAACGCGTTTACTCATCCTCTCCTTTCCCCTTCTCGCAATGGTGTTTTCAAGTTCTCGGCATCCACCGCTGCTGCCCCCCTTTTTTTGGCACTTCAATTGTTTTCTCCTCTCCACACGAGTCTTCCGGGCAAGTTGGCGTCTTCGAACGCTTACTTGCTGCTCCGTTTGTAACAACACACGTACGTATGCACATCTTGAAGCCACGAATCACGCATTTGCCCCCACACTGTGACGCTCCACCTATTTTGATCGTTGTTGCTGTCGCCTTTCCGGAACAGCAGCAGTTGTAGGCCTCGCTGACCTGTATTCCTTCCCCTGCCGTTGGTGCCTTGTTTGTCTCTTATCGCCTGTTCTCGTCGAGGAGCCGCATTGTATTGTGACGCAACCAACGGAGTCATGAACCGCAGTTTTGTTAGCAGCGCTGATCTGCGTGGGCTCACTGCCGCTTTTCGTGGTAGTTTGACGTGCCAGAAGCGCTTTTGGGCGAAGCCGAAGAAGCGTCCGAAAGTGGGCCCCGGATTTCATGAGAAGGCGCAGAAGTGGCGCGATGAGTACCTCCTCGACCGCCACCGCGTTTTGGCAGACAGTCTCCGAGCGTATGTCGATTTCAGTTCCACAAAACGAGTAGAGCCGTGGGACACTCGCTTTGCTCCGTTTGATCGTGTCGAGAAAGATGGCGTGTACATCCTCACTCGCTACCTTATGGATGACAAACTACAGCTGTGTAACTACCACCATCGTCCTGTGAAGCGCATGCTGTGTAATGTGGGGCTAATGGGCCCTCAGGTAACTACGACGGCGCGGTGGAAGCCGTACCGCTTTGCGACCAATCCTGCCAACACCACGCGTGCCGAACGCACCTTCACCAAGGACAAGACAGTCTTCACAGGTTACCATCACGATTGATGGACTCTAAAGGATCAGGTTTGCCTACCACTTTCCTCTCTGCCCCCTTCCTGTCTGTGAAGGGAGGGCAAGGGCGCGCATGGTGCCATCCTCTCTCTCCTTTCTTGTGTTTACCCGCTTTTCCTTTTTGTGGATTGGATGGTAGAGGACCCGCTTCGTCTGTGTGCAGTGGCCTTGCGTTTGTGACGAGAAAGGAGGAGCGGAGAGAGAGAAAGAAAACCATCACGATACGAGGGCGAGGCAGGGAGGTGAAGTTGCGTTGTTCACTTTTTCATGAGCTCTGGGTTTTGCATTTGAAAGCAACGCGATACTGGAAAAAAAAAACTATTGAACTGTAGGCAGGAAGGAAGCTGCTATACTCGGGCGATCGACCGGTATGACGCACTATGAACTGCTTTGGTCTCTCTTGAGGAGGTCTCCTGCCATAATGTGTGCACGCTTTAGAGACGCCGCATCGCTGTTTTTTTTTTGGGGGGGGGGGCAATGCACGTGCGAAGGTCGGTCTCCGTGCTGCATTGGTGCTGGACACTTTTGTGCGACTCAGCATGTTGCGGGCGCTGACATGCGCACTCGTAAACAGAAAAAAAATGCACACTGCGCCTCCTCTTATAGACCTCATCTATGCAGCATATACGCCACTCCTCCGATGAATCCCTCGCACTTTTCGGCAAACTTCAATGCACTGCGGTACTGCTCTCGTTCTGTTCCTTGCAATCCGAAGATTCACGAGTGTGGGGGCGCGTACAAATAGTTTAGGGACGCGCTGTCACTGCCGCCGCTGCACAGACCTCCACGGGAAGAGCGCGCAGATAAGTAGGCACACACACAGTTTCACGCGATAAGGCGAACATCAACGCACCTTTCCTACCACAGCCGACTGTGTGGATGAGCCGAGGAATGAAGCGCGGCCGCATCGAGACCTCCTCGCCGGCACCCAGCAGCCGAGAGAGCTCTTCTCCCCCTCCGCTCGCAGAGGCGCTGCCGGCCACATCTAAGGCGCGAACGCCAAAAAGACAGGAAGCAAAGAAGTACCTGCCAGATACGCACACATCCGAGAGCGCGGATGCTTCATCTGTTCACAGCGATGAGTCGGTTGTCATGGAGAACTCTCGAGAGCGGGAGGATGCAGTCCTCCTTGAAGGCTGCGATCTCAGTGGTGATGCGCTGAAGAGCTTCCTTCAAAAGAACTTTGTGGACTACATAGAGGATGAACTGTTTGATGTAGCTGCTTTGGAAGCAGTGGAAGACTAAGATGTACCCTTCACCTCTTGTGTTGCAACTCGTCTTTTCCGCCACCCAATCATAGTGAAGCACACGCGCTGCGCGCGTTCAGCGGCGGTGCTCAGTGGAGGAATACTGTCCGTGTACGCATTCAGCAGTGACGAAATGGACGCAGCTATGCTCTTTCGTCGTGCCGGCAGCATGCACTTCCCCTCTCCTTTTCCCTCTTCGGCGAATTCTCCGTCGTCCGCGATGACTGTCCGTGTGCTAACTACCACACCGTCTTATCTATCCCCCCCCCCCCAGGTGTATTTTTTGCGTTGTTGGGTGTTACTGGAGTGGTGCGGTGAACGTGACTCATGCCGAGACGTTCGTGTCAGCAGGATGCCGGGGCAGAATTTCTGGGTAGGCAATAAGCTGAAAAATGCCAGGTGAAGCGATGGGACGGAGAGGGGAAGGTGTCCAAACTAAAGGCACAAACTCACTCAGAGGCTCTGGCTGATGTCTTTTTTCTTCTTTTCGTGTCTTTTAGATGTTGTCTTTGCCGTCCCCCCTATCGTGGGTGAATTCATTTTTGCACCACTGTGAGGGCGTGGAGGCCGTCGACGTTTGTGAGATCGAAATGAAGAAATGGATTTTCAACTGAATCGAGTCTCTATCTCCGCATCTCTCTCGACTTTCTCCCAAAGATGACCTGTCGCTCATTTGTTGGCTGGATGTGAGTGTGGGGACGTGGTCAAGAAGGCTGAAAATAGAGCCCACAGGGCAATGGCTAGCGTGAGGGTGCGCTGAGCGTAGGCTGCCACTTTGCGAGGTTCCTTATGAACACGCGGATTCACCTCCCTCTCTCCCCGCACTTTGCCGCACCATCATCTCCCAGCAACCGGTGAACACTCAGGCACTGCGCAGTGCCAAGAGAAATTTGTGCTTCTTGCATGCACTCTGCCCTCACTTTCTTATTCGCTACGCATGCTGCTTCGGTGCTGTTTTCCCGCTTCTTTCTGATCTTCTCATACGTTCTTTTCGCTCTTCTTGTCGAGTGCATCGCACAGGACTCCGCTGAGTTCAGCTGTCGTGCTTATTCCTGAGTATGTGCTGACTTGTGCAGTGGCGTTGCCTCTCTTGCTATCTCTGCGTCTCCTCCGTTGCTTGTGCGTGAGTTCTGTCTAATCACCCGTTCACAGGACGTCATTCGTTTTGTTTCCACATGATGTTTGTCTTGCAACGACTGTCTATCCATCCCTCTCCTTCTGTTCCTCTCCATACCGCCTCATCGCGCGGGCACATTGAAGTCCACACCGACATACACGCCGAGATGTTGGTAACATTAATGGAAGAGCATGGCTGAGCGGAGGCGAAAAAGACCCCGTAATGAGAATACGATGTCTCAGATGGACGTTTTCGTGGCGGTCCTGGGCAACGATGAGCGGCGGCTCATCAAAGATGTCATTAGCGAGAGCGCTGAGAGCATCCTTCTCCTCGTCTTTGTCGGAGATGGCGGCGTAAGGAAGACGTTGCGCAAAGCGATGCTCTACTTCTCTGCTCAATCCATCGACCCGAACCGAGACGTGTGCAAGGCCTTTCACAGTGTCTTTTGTGGAGGAAAAGGCTAATGACCTCATCCAGTACCGTTGCGAACATCGCAGCGGCATCGACGTTGTCGTCGAGGCTGAGAACGCCGCTCACGGCCGCTTCTCCATATGCGCAGCGAGCGTTGTACCGCACAAGTCTTCTTTTGTTTGCTTTTCAGGATCAGAGTTTTACGGTAGTGGTGTGCCGCACTGTGGAATACACGACTGAGACGTTTCTCCGTCTAACAGACGGCGCGGCTGCGGTGCTTGGCTGTCACATTCCTTCAGTGGGACTTTACATTGAGGAGACGACGTGCAACTCTATTGACCTTGGCCTCCTCGCTGCTGAGGCACGCGCATCTAAGGAGAACCTGTCGTGCTGCTGCGTGGACCATAAAGAACACGTCAGCTGCGGCGCCCGATTTCAAGATGTGCGCGCGTGGCCTTTGATGATCAGTGAAGAGAACCACTTTAGCGCTCTAGAGCAGGGACTGCACAATATGAACCTGAATCGGCAGCTGACTGAGCGAGAAGCTGGCGTACGACATCCATGGGAACTGCACTTCTATCATGGGAAAGGCAGCAAATGCGTTGCTGCTGGGCTTTCGCGTGATGCCACCGCTCGCGGACGGCGACGCGCTGTACCGTAGCGTCTACCCCCCCCCCCGCACTGTAGGGTACGCCGTGGGGGGTCAGGTGTGTAGCTGAAGCCGGAATGTGGCATGGCGTATGGGAACGGAAAGCTCATCGCTGAAGAGACGCTGCTGTAACCAAACGATCGCATGATTCTCGGTAAGGATCTCGGCCTTCGTTTTGCTGAGGGAGGCACCGAGCTTCCACGTGCAAGCGGGTCGCGCATTCTGGACTGGGATCTCTGCTACAAGGAGCTCCAGCAGGAGAATGCGCGAGCGGTGGGAAGAGGCATATTGGCGGCGCTGGAGCGCGATAACAGCGATTTGTGTCTACGCTGCGATTATCTCGAGGCGCGACTGCAGCACACGTGCGGCGACTTGTGGCTGATGCTCACGAACCCGCTGCCCCCCCCCCTATCGTGGCGCACTGCTGTGACCGGTCGACCTCCGCGAGCGCCACAGCCAAGCTACCATGAAACCCCCAAGGCGACGCTCGGCTGCTGTTCTTGGTCCACACGGCCAACATTAAACACGCAATGGACCGCCTGATCTTGCAGGATGGGAGTGCCGGCATCCACCTCATCAACAGGTCCTGGCTCACTGTAGGCAGCGCCACTTTCGCCATCAGCGTCAATGAGAGCGCCTCACTGGGCCAGGTGCGCAAGGATGGCAAGCACGACGCCCGTGAGTCTCCAGACGCAACACTGGAAATGCAATCAAGCTTCTTCTCGCAATGGCCAGTCGGGGAGCTATTTGACTTCGTGGTACCGGTCAAGGGCCGGAAGGCACGAGGGGAGGAGGACAAGTATTTTGCCTACCAAAATCCGCTGTACGACACCCCCGCGCTGGAGTTTGCATCGCTCCAGCCAGCCAGAATTGTGACGCTGAACGCGAAGATCACATCGGCGATGCGGCTGATGGGCGCTGAGCTAGCAAAAGAGCTGCGCGAGCACGCCGACCTGTCAGCTTCTCTGTAGGTGGCATCGTCTCTCCGCGACGAGGTGGTCACCAGCGCAAAGGCGGCGGAATTCTTCAAGGGTGCATAGAACAGCGCCTCCCTTTCTGCGGCCGCCTTGAATAGGTTGCATGAGGACGTCGATACTGCGTTGATGGAGAACTGAAACGAACGCGCTGCGTGCCCGTCCGCAACGTGACTTTCAGTCGTAAAAGAGCGGCCAGGCGACACCGCCGGTCCGGCTTCTTGGAAGCAAAGCGCCTGCAGCTAAAAGGGAAAAGTCTTCTTGTCTCCTCGGCCATTGTGCGCCGACTGAGTACTACCGTGGATCTGCCCAACGTGAGTATCAACGCCAAAGCACTGCGGAAGCGAGATGTGCAGCACGTCAGTGCAACGGGTATGTCATTTTTCGAGAAGGGCGTGGATGCCAGCGTGCTCGGCGAACTTCTCCTGCTCATTGTGAATGCTGTGCTGTCGACGGACTACTGCATGCAGTGGCACATGCTTTCGACGACTGAAGTGGAGGGAATGCGGCAGCAGTGTGTGCAGTGACGAGAGTAGACGGACAGGTGCGTAGGTGCTTTGGCCAGCCAGATGCACTCATCTAGTAGTACGTAGAAGGGCGAGGCGGCTGTGCAGCGCAAGCGCACGCCGCAGAGTCGGCGCAGCACGGGCAAGCCTCGAAGCGACATGCGCGTGCTCAGCCCACCGGCGGCGCTGTCTGGCACTGCGTCCCGCAAGACAAGCCTCTCTCGCACCACCCCAAGTCACACGTCTTTGCCGCCGCGAAGCACTGGTGTTCTTAGCGGAAGCCGCTCGCGTCTCTCTCGAGCGCAGATGCTATTAAGACGCCGCACAGCCTGAGCTCCTTTGCGACTTTTCGAAAATCGAGCGTGCCCTCTGCTACCTGCTCCGCAGCGGGGGCTCGCCTATTGTGCTGGAATTGTGCCTCTTTTCCAATAGATGCTGACAGGATGAAGAAGATCGCCTCAGGCGGCTCACGCCCCCTCCCCCTCCCCCAGTGGCGACCGCCGTTTCAGGACGTCGGAAATTCTACAGCAGAGCGCGCTGCCGCAAGAAGCAGTGCGCCTCAGCTGCTGCTACTGTGCGGTTGCTTTCTGTTCGCTCTCTTCGCGGTTTTTCATACGAGTATCGTCTCTTCTCGCTGCTCCGCTTTCTTTCCTTTTTATTCTTTGTCGTTCTCTTATCGCGTTGATCCGCCTAGGGCGTCCGACATCCCCGTATCCATCCTCCGTTCCTCGCCACCCACGCCATCAACCCCAGCCGCACGTCTGTGCGGCGTTCTCCTCCTATCTCTCTGTTCTCGTGATTTCTCTCACCCTTCTGCGCCCCGCTTTTCCCGACACTTTTTGCTTTTCTCTTCTCTATTGCCATGTGTGCGTCTTACACGGGTAGGCGTATGGGTATGCGTCTGTGTGAAGGAGGGGGGTGTCTCGCGCCTTCGTTTCTTAGCGTGTTTTGCTTTGCATTTTGACCTTGTTAAGAGCGGTTCATTGATTGCGGCATGCTTGCTTGTCAGCGTGCCTTCCCCTTTGTTATATGGGAGTGTCTGCTTTGGCGTCCGCGTGCCGGGATAGACTCTGCTTACTCCACTCTGAGCTTTTCTAGCGGTTTTGAAGTGGAGGGCACGGGCTCGCAGTACTGGGGAATAGCGAGAGAAGGGAGGGCCAGGCTGGTGAGGTGGTGGAGCGTTTGGACGAGCACGATAAAAACGAAGTTATTCCTAGGCGCTTCTTGTTCTTGTTTCTTCTGTGCGGTACAACATGTACGTCTTAGTGTGTGCTATGGACTGTATCGGTGTAGTGTGAGTACCCTAGCGTATAGTAGAGTTGCGAGGCTGTTGGTGGCGGGAGTTAGGGTGGGGTAGGGACTGAGGTTAGGGAGGAAAAGGACTCGAATGTTGGGTGCGCGCCATCTCAGATGACACAAATAACTTCGAGTTCAGGTCTTCGAAAGAAGAAGGTGTGTTGCTAAGCGACAGCAGTACGACGAGGCGTATCATCATCAACTTACCTCCACCCTCCCTCGACCTCCTCCTCGACCGCCTTCTCTGTCTACCGTGGTCGTGCTTTGGCTCTCCCTAAAGAAGTTCCGCTTTTGCCAATGTGCTTCTTTCGTTGGTGTATCGATGTCACCGTTTCTACTGTTATTCTCCTCACCGCATCCTTCCCCTCGTAGCCCCCTCTTCTTCCTTCATGTAGCAACGTTCTTTAGCTCAGCTGCCGTATCGATTCTATTCCCTTCGCCATCTTTTGTGTGTGTGTGTGTGTGTGTCTGTGCGCTTTCCGGCGCAAAGTTATGTGGATATCGGTGCCGCTCGGTGAATGTGTTCTTGCTCCCTTTCATTCAGTGGTGATAGCGAATGTTTTAGCTTACTATGAGTGGAGGAGAGAGTGTGCTTTCGTGCTCCACCAGCAAGGCGGCCACATCCATGTGCTGCCTTTACCCTCCTTTCAGCCCTTTCCCCCCGCGCGTTGTCTTTCGATGCCGTTGCTCCCTTCTCATTCTCTCATACAGTTTTCTCTTGTCGCCCCTTCTCTTTACGATCTGTCGTGGCAATCCTCGTCGAGTGCGCCTCACTGTGGGCACCTAACTCGCCGCTCGCACAAGACACGTGCACTTCATTAGCAGCATACCCGACGCTGAAGGTGCACGACTCACTTACCTCGGGAGGACTGAGCGGCGAAGGAAAAGAGAAGCCAATGGAAGAGTTGGGTACTGCTGCTCTCCGTTTTCTCGCTGTGTCTCTCTCGCTCGGCCTTTCTTGTTTTCTCTAAGCTCTCCATCGATCGTGCTCTTCTCACAAATGGCGCTCACTGTGACTTCGTCATCTGCTCCGTCAGGCGGGGCGGAGGCTGTTTACTGGAATCTGCTCGGCCACTCCGAGGACGTCTTGTGTGCCGCCGCGCATGGCCGCGTGTGCGCCACCGGCGACGTTGAAGGGGCAGTGTTGCTGTGGCGCTTTGCTGGGGCAGTGCCAGAGCACGTCTGCTGCATGAACACGGGAGGACCTGCAGTAGTAGACGTGGCGTGGAGTGGCGCCACAGCGCTGCTGGCTGCTCAAGGGGACGGGTGCGCCACCGTCTGGGATGTCGAGAAGGGTGCACGGCTTCGCACCATCTCTAGGTTCGCCGTCAAGGGCCGATGTGCGTGGCCGGTGGTAAACTGCGTGGCGGCGACGGCACGCGGCTCGTTTGTGTTTGGCGGCGATGACGGCTACCTTGTCACAGCGGACAAGCGAAGCGACAAGGTCGTGGTGGGTGCACACATCGCCGTTCCCCTCACAAGCGCCGCGACTACCGGCTTCTCTCTGTTTGTCGGAGACGTGTGCGGGACGCTTCACTGGTTCGACATCCGGGCGGGGTCAAGGGAGATGGAGCGCATTGTCTGTGGCTCTGCCGGGATCACCAGTATCATAACAGACCCTCTGCAAGATCGGGTGATAACGTACTCGATGAGTGGGACGGTACAGGTAATTGATACGCAGCCCTTTGCGTTGTCATCGTCGGATCGCCTGTTGGGTGCGACAGAGCTGGGCGTGAATGAGCGCCAGGCCCTGTTGCGTGGGGCATGGGTGCCGCATTCCGACGCTGTAGTAATGCCAAACGGCAAGGGCAATGTCGTATCCGTCTCCGCGAAGGACGTTGTGGGAGGGGCTACGCGCACAGTGCACGCAGGCAGCACTGGGTCGGCGATGAACGTAAGTGTCTGCGTTGACGATGAGTACATAGTCTGCAGCGGCGATGGTGGCGAGGTGGCGGCGTACAAGTGGTAGAAACTGCGCTTTGCGCTGGCGTAATATGGTGAGATTGCACGCGACGCAGTAAACGCACCGACGAGTGCCTCCCACGTTGTGGGAGGCTCCGAAACGCGAGGCGACCTCACGAGAAGACGGGAAAAGGACACACAGAGAAGATTAAAACGTTGGAGAAGTGCTTGCAGTGAGGCGGCGTACTACTGTGCCTCATCACGTTTTTTGCGAACCGCTGATGAAACTACTCCCGCTATTCTCGTTTATCACGGTGCACTTCTTCGACGCCCTCCGCGGTTGTCATTGGCGTGAGTCTCGTGGTGGTGTGTGTCTCTGCGGGAACTTCTTGAAGCGCACGCTTGCCGCATGCAGCCCGAGGAGTGGCGCTATCGAGTGCAAACCCACTCCGCATGAACTAGCCCCCTTCCTTTCTCAGTTGATGTTCGATGGATTTGTCCCCCGCTCTCCTCCGCCCTGCCAAGTACACGCTCTTTCTGTTCTCTCCCCTGGTGTTCCTGCACCGCACCCTCCTCTTCTCTCCACATTTTTGTTTGCTCGACGACTCTTGTTTCACCTGTCTTCTTGACTTGCGCGCGCCACTCCACGTCCCCACACACACACACACACACACACATACAAGCATATGCACGTAGTCGGATAAAGCTCTCTATCCCTGCCTTTCTCAGTTTGCATTGTTTTGACTCTTGGGCCACTCTCATGGCCTCCTAACTCATCTCACCGTCCATCCCTGCTCTACTCTCTCAGTTTCTTATTTCCCTTCCCCGACACCGACAGGCACTGAAACTAACGCACTTGCGAGCGACTTCGTGTGACGCGCGATAGGAGAGTGAAGCATCGCTATTTAGCACGGCGTTTGCTGTTACTGTTGCTGTTGCTGTTACTGCTGCTAACAACTAGAGTCTCTCCATCTTCTCTGGTGTCGGTACTATCGCCCTCCTATCTCTCATTCTTTTCCCTGCCGACCCGCTCGTCTTCCTTCGTTCGCGCCTCCCAGCGAAGAGTCTCGCTTCCCTTTTGTTATTTTTTGGCAAGACAGAAAAGGAGCGAGAAGTGCGAGAAGGGTGCCATCGCCTTCTTGCCCGCTCCTGCCAGCGTATCCACGGGCTCATACAGCTCACTATTTGTTTTGTGTGTGTGTGTGCGCCAGTGACTGATCGTTATTGATGGGTGTGCGAAGAGAGGGGGAAACAAACGTCGACTGTGTTTGCATCTCTGCGTGTGTGCTTCTTCTCACTTTCCACGCTACCTCGAATGAGTTACCTTCTGCTGCTGCCTCTTCACGTTTCTCTCCTTGGTTAGCGTGTCTGTATTTGTCTTAGTCGATCTGTTTTTCTCGTTTCCTCTCGATTCTTACCTCACCACTCAATTCGAAACTACTTTTGTCTCGCGCTTCTGCCCCTTACCGCATTCGGTACATCTTCCCGTGCTTCATCTCCTGAGCAGCGCACTGGCCTGCCCACCTTTGCTACCTCGCCCCTGCCCCCCCCCCACACACACCTTGGCTGGCTTTCTCACTTTGACCCGTCAACCGAAAAACAACAATAAAAAAACTCTCGAAGTGAAGGGCGCGAAGCACTTCCAGCCCCCCCCCCACGAACCCACACACTTAAACGCCGTCACTCACACGCGCGCTGCTGTTGTTGCACTGGTGCGCCTGTCCGTGTGTCTGTGCGGCTTTTGTGTGTGTGTGTGTTCGACTCTCTTGTTCTCTTGCGGTGCCACTGGAATGAAAGAAGTGATGCACCGCAACCGCAACCGACGCAGGGGACCGCCGGAGGGTCGCTCAGTGCAGAACGTGCTGAGCACCGATGGCATCCCACCCGGCATGTTTGCCGTGATCGACCCCCTCAGCAAGCGCCTGTTTATCCCTTTAGAGTCTATGCTGGACACTCGCGCGATGCACCGCAAGGGCGTGCCTTCGCTCTGCCGGGTATTTCTGGAGGGGCGCTGTCGGCAGGGCACGAACTGCTTCCAAGCGCACGCCAATATCGATCTGGTGCTCGAGTTACGGGCTAAGGCTCTCGCGGAGCCGACATGCTGCGCCCTCCACGGCGCGCCGAGCGATACCTCAGGCATCGACCCTGCCCTGCGGCTGATCGTGCGGAACGACGACGGTGAGACGGTAGGGTGTGCGCAGCTGCCACAGACGCTGGTAACCAACGGACTGCGCACTCTCATTGCCGCTCAGACGAGCGCCGCTGGCATGCAGGCACCAGTAGATGTAGTCGTGCCAACCTCGGCGCTCTGCCGGTTGCACAGCGGCGCCGATGGATCGCCCTGCTGCCGCTTCGAGGGAGAATGCAATTTTGTGCACCTGTGCCGCCAACTGATGGCTCACATTGATCAGCAGAGGGCGACGGTCAAGGTGGAGAAGCACCTCACTGCACCAGTGATGGCCATAGGAAGGCCCCCTGAAGCCAATTATGAAGAATTCATGACTGTCCTGGACAAGGGATTTCACGGTTCTGCCTCCTCTCCCCTGCAGATGCGCTGGCAGCCGGCGTCATCGGTGACGGTGCCGATGAGCGTGAGCGCCAACCTCGGTGTCACCCCTCCAATCCGCTTCGACCCCCTTGCGCTCGCGGCGACAGCTCCAAGCCCGACGCCGGACAACGGTGTGCTCTTGTTGGGGCGATCCCCTTTGATGTCAAGGTCCTTCAGCTCCACTGCCTCTGGGTTGGTTTGGCGCCACAACCCGTACAACTCCTCTCACGCCTCCTCTGTAATAGAAACCTGATAAAGTGTGTCCGCATGTGTGCGTGTATTAATAGATGTGCCCCCACGAGTGAGTGCATCGGTACGTGTGTGTGAGAACGGCTTGCGCTCTTTTTCCTTTGAGCATACTATCACCTTTGTGCCCAACACAGAGATGCCGCCCATCTACGCGCTCGCAGAAATGTAGAAGACATCAAAGGCAGCGCTGACGGAATACCAGGCCCCTCCATCCACATACATAGACATGTACACACTGTCACATACCTACAATCGCCCCGGGTGTCACAGCACTTTCCAGCTCCTCACTTTCTTCCTGCCCCCTCCCCCCTCTGTGCTCCCCCCTCCTCCACCTGCTCTGCTCTTCAGCTCTCTCCTTCTCGTGCTTTTTCTTTTGTTTTGTGCACCTCACATTTGATCTCAATGTGCGCTTCCTTGTCGCGTTGTGCGTGAGGCCTCTCTCTGACCCTTATTCGTTCGGCTGCCGCCTTCTTTGTTTTACCCTCCTCTCTTACTCTCCCGCGTTGTATCCGGGTGTGCATACACGTGTGCGTGTGTGTGTGTATTTGCGCCGAACGGCAGGCACGCGGTGCGTTGGTGCGGGTGATGGGTTAAGCAGCGCGGTGGATAGAAGTCAGGGAAAGGGGTATTACTGCAGCAGTAACGCAAGCTACTTCTGTTCTTTTCATTTAATGCTTTGATTGCTTCCAGCTCTCGGTATAAGTTGATTAGTTTGTCCTGCGTTCTTATTTCTCTCAAAGGTACTGCGTGATGAACGGGCGCGAGTCTTTGGGTAGGTTGAAGCTGCACATCACCTCTCTTTTTCTCTACAACCACCAGTTGGTGCAACATTCCCTTGCTTGTGAACGGAGAAAGGAATTAAGTGCGGACTGGGATGTGCAGTCACACCAGAGCACATGAGAACAAGCGAGTATGTGAAACACCCACAACACGCAGATGCACCTCGAGTACTCCTTCAACATTGACAGTCCTGAGCCGCTGCTGCAACTCTCGACTTCCACCCCTACTTTTTCTCTCCTTCCTTTGGCTGGAGGGTTTTGAGCGCGTGCGTATGTACGCATGTTGGTATGCATCTATATGTGCGTATGACTAATAATAATTCGGCGCGGTTCTTCGTGGTGCAGTTTGCTTTCTTGGCGTGAGCTTCGCTTTTACTTCTTGGTCGACTATCACCGACTCGTTTGCCGCCTCAGCCCTGCTCCCTCATTCCTCTCTGTACTCCGGCGTTCGTGCCAGTGTGTACATGAGTAGGCCAGCAAGTACGTATCGTCATAGAATTGAACAAGCTGCATGCGTCTGCTGGAAACAAGAAGGTGTGCTGTACGCAACTACAACTGGCAGGCACTTGACGGGGCGTGTGCTCAGCAGCTCAGGTGAAAACGCTGCAGCTTCAGCCTCCGGCAAAGGAGGCAAGGGGTGGCCTCCACGTCGCTGCAACGCGCTGGTTATGGCGCACCTCCCCCTGTCACATGGCGTGCGCGTCATTCCCTCGCAGACACCTGAACGAATGACGAGGCACACGAAGAGGAGGGAAGGATGAAGATGAAAGAGGCGCGGAGTGCAACTGGCGCAGCTATGAAGCCATCTTCGAAGCAAACAGTCAACGCGCGAGGAGCGCTTTCACACGCTGAGAGTCTCTCTTCTGCTCTGCACCTCTGAGCGGCAAACATAAAGCACTCCGAAAAGCTGAAACTTCATCACTGCAATATGGCGCCGTGTGTGCATGTTATTGTGCGTGTGTGTGTGTGTGTGTGGCTGTGTTGATGTTTTTTTTTTTCGCTGTTGCCGCTCCTCGTCTGACATCCTCTCAGCGTCTGCGTGCGTGCATGCTTGTGTGCTCGCGTCTCGTTTTCCTTAGAGTGTCGGACCCCCTCCCCTCATGACAGTGGTGGGGGAGGGGGACACCTCAGCGTGGCACCTCAGGGTATTGCACACCCCCTACCCTATCTCAGGGCAGAAGCGACGCAGCTCCCACCTATCCAATGCCGATGCCGAGCAAGCCTCTGGTGGTGACAAGGCTAGGCACCTACGACTTGGGGGGAGGCCAGAGCGATGTATCGCCACTGATGTCGGCGGTGAGGTTCTGGATGGCGTTGCATTGTGGGGCGACCTGCGACTGTGAACACGCTTGTGCCGTCCATATGATAGGCAAAGTGCCCGAATGACTGGAACGTAGTCCGCCGGGCCCTCACTGCCTCCTGGCGGGGTAAGCCTGGGACACCATGAGGGGGGATGCACCAGGTGGCGACCGGCACAATGGGAGAGGTCGTGAGGTGACGTGCAGTGCAGGGCTTGGTTAGCGTTTGAGTCAGGGGCCTTTCTCGAGGACTGAGTCGGCATTGCTGTAATGCGTGCCTACCGCTGCTTTGCGCCACACGACGGGCCTGTGACAGGGCCAGGTCAAGCGGAGTTTGATTTATATTGTATGGGCGAACAAACGCGCTGGTAAAGAAAAGTGCATGCCCTCTTGAGCAGCATCGCACGGACCTAGACAGACGAGAAAGAGGGCTGACTGCTTCACATCGTGCTAAAGGCAGAGGCAGGCAGCCTACTTGCCTGCCGGTACCCTGCGCCGTGCAGAGGCTGTTCTCTTTATCTGGGAGTGGTTCTATTCACGCCGTTGCCGTCGGAAGGAGCTGCGTGCATGTGTGTGTGTTGCGGCGAAAGTGGGCGCCCAGAGTGCACGCTTTTTCCGCACGTCTTCTGTTCAGCATTCTTGTCTCTTTTGTGTGGCGCTGAACTTGCAGGCGCGGTGCGCTCGGCGCCCGTGTGTGATATTCGGCTCTTACTCTCTTCGTGAGTCCAGGACGAGGTTGCCGCTGCCCCCCTTCCTCCGCTTCTTTCTGTTGCATCGACGTTCACCTATTGTACCGTTCTTCCTTCTTCCTTATTCTTGTTGTTTGTGGATCTTGCTGCCTCCTCCACATCTCTCCGCCCGCTAAGTGTGGCTCAGCCACAACGCATGTCACACGCATCCGCAAAGGCGTTTCGTGACGGTGCCGAGCCTCTCCCTGACCGCTCCGCCAGCATCCCTAGGGAGACGGCGAGCTCCCTCACATGGTTGGAAGCGAACGCGGCGGTGCGTCTGGACACGCTCAACAGCAAGTCGTTTGACTGCTACGGGTTGCCGCTGCGGCAGTCTGGCAAGGATGGGCGCCCTCGCTTCTCCCTAATGAAGTCCGTGAAGAAATTGGGGTCGTACCTGACCACGCGCATCAATCGCTCGTTTCAAGCGTGCCTCATTCGAGTGGTGGAGTCGGAGAGCAACTTGACGTTTGAAGTGCGGGAGCTGGCGGGCGGAAAATTCGCCAAGGGGCGGCTCCTCTTCGTCGCCCCGCTGTCGACGCTGGTCGACGTCGCGAGTGACTCCGTCATGGAAAGAGACGCGGCTGTCTTCGCGCGCTTCCGCTCGCCCTTTCACTCGGCAGCAGGACACAGCAACGTTTTGGTACCTCTCGACGCCTCCACGAACCGAAATGCACCATGCACCGCGATCACGTCCAGCTCCTCCGTATCGAAGGAGGAGGGCATCTCCACGCTATCCAGCGCTTATGGTGGCATCGGACTCCTCCTTGTCTTTCGAGCGGCGCAGGCAAACGCAGTGAATCCGCGGCACTCTTCCTCGAAGTCCTCCTCGGCCTCTCACACAGCAGCGCCCGGTGGGGGCGCTGTTCCGTACACAAGGGTCAGGCTGTGCTTTGTGTCAACGGGAGAACGCAATACGTGGATGTCGTTCTGCGCGGAGGCGTACGTGGGGTTGTTGCTGGACTCTGTTCGCACTGGCCGAGACACCGTCTTTGTAGCCGATGACGACAACCACCCCTCCTCTGTTGCTGCGACATCCCTCTCCATCAGCGCTGTGACTAGGGGCGACATTGTCCACACTGAGAAGCCGACGCAGGAGGCAATCGCGTGCTACATCGACTTTTTCCTGTCAGTGAGCGCGAAAGGCGACGCGTGCGGGGGCTCAAACGGCAGCATAGACCGTATTGGTGTGCCCTTGAAAGGACTCTTGAAGGTGCGCGGCGCTGATGGCGCCCTACACAATCGAGAGGTACAAGTGGAGCGAATGGACGGCGTCAACGATGCACGGCTGCCGGCTGCGCGCGAATTTCTCGTCCTGTGGCGCAAGCGGTGGTTCGGCAAGCAAGTGGATGAGCGCATCGAGCTGGAGACGCTTGCGGTGTACGCTAAAAATGATCTTAGCGGGACAGCGTTCTACCTGGAGTTTCCCCACACAGCAGCAGGTATGGCAGGCGACGGGGCCGCAAGCACTGAGCGGACGTCCTTGCTAGGGCCGATGGAGCCGACGGAGGCGCATGGGATGATGACGCTCGAGTGTGAGGCAGGCAGCTTCTCTCGCAGGCTCCAATGGTTGCAATGGCTCGAGGCGACGCTGAAGCGGCCTGTCATCTTCTTGTCTGTCGAGCGCCGCGAGGCACAGACCCCAGTGTCCGCAGAGCAAGGGCTACCAAACGAATTGCCTCGTAACCGTGTAGTGCGGTAGCGCTGGCACGGCGCTGTGCCCTTTGCTCGCACCACCACCGTGCCATGACGCCTGGACTGCCGCCGCCTGTGTGTAATCACCTTTGCGTGGCTGCATACGGGGCCAATTCAGGCCTACCTCTTTTTCAGGTCCTAGCTGCCCACAAAGACCCTCTCCCTTCCTCCCGCGTGCAGCTCCTCTCTCGCAGAGACGGGTTTTCATATCAGCCGAACGTAATCTGCTCTCGCCACTTGCATCTTTTTTGTTCATTGTTTCATGCATCAGTGTGTCTGTGCGTACTCGCGAGCGAACCGCTGAAAAATACCCGCGCTCCCGCAGTGCTTCGGACGCCTCGTGAAAAAAATGTTTCTCTTACTTGTCGGGGATGCGCAGCGCTCGCCGACCGCTGCACTTGATTCCTCAATCGGGTCGAGCCACATGCAGCTGCTTGCAGGTATCTTTGCCGTTGGCGCCCCCTACTGTTCCAGCCGGACACCGAGGCGCAGGGCCTCGCCGCATCGGTGCTTCAGCAGTAGTTGTGTTCTCCCTTCTTGTCGCGCTTTTCCTGTCCCGCAGGTGCGTGCATTGGCGGCAGCGGGCCACTTTAGAGATATGGGAGTGCAGGCAGCATGTTTGGCGCGAGTGCGCCATTCATGTGGTGCCGTCGCTGCCACCTCGCTCCCTTTTCTCCTCGTTGTTGCATCGGCTTCTCTTTGTTTGCATCTGCCGTCCCGGTCCTCTTCCTCGTTCTGCGTGGGTGAATCCCAGCCCTGAACGGCAGAGTGCGCGGAGGGGATTCTCGCGACCCCATCGAGGTCTACCCCGTGCTTTTCTCCTCTCATCCGGTTTACCCCCTCTCCGCTTCTTCTCTCAAGCACTGCCACATCGAAGCATATCATCGGCTTCACACAGACACAAGCACAGGCACCAGAGCGCACGCTCACGCACCCACGCACAGGCGGTTGCTGCACCGACGCTGCTGAGCAGGCATGAAGTTTGGAAAGCGCCTGCAAGATGAGATTGTGCTGGAGTGGGCCGACTACTACGTCAGTTACAAGCGGCTCAAACAGTTCATCCACAACTCCGAGCTCCGCGGCAGCGAGTTCAGCCATGAACTCTTCAACATCATAACAGAGGAACTCGCGAAGGCAGAGGGCCTCTTTCAGCAGCTCATGACGGACCTGCAGGAGGAGCACGACAGACTCATGAAGATGAATCCCGACCTCCCTGTGGCCCCGGTGACAAAACCGCGCAAGTTCCACCGCCGAAAAAAGGGCAGCAGCGCGAACGACGAAGCAGCAAACGAGGAGACAGGGTTTGTGAGCACCGCCACCAGCTCTGTGTGTGATCCGTCAGTTTTGGACGGGGATGCAGTACCACGCCACCAGCGCACCAGCCTTGGCGCGCTCCTCAAGCGACTTTTTTTACTGCTCATTGGTGACTCGCAGGTGAAGGAAGTGGAGAGCAATACACCGCGAGCACTCTTCCTCGAGTGGCACTCCAACGCGCATCAGCTGCAACACTTCGCGGAGTTAAACCTTGAGGCCATCCGCAAGTCCGCGAAGAAACTGAAGAAGCATCGCCGCATGGAAGACGACTGCACGGCTGCCATCGAGGCCGAACTCGCCCGCTCGCGGCTGGTCACCCTCATGCCGCGTTTGCGCAACCTCTTGTTAGATGTAAGCGTGGACTTTGAACGCAAGTTCAAGGTACCGCTGGACCAGTACGCCAACGTGGCCATGTCGCAGGAGTGGCATGCGAGGTGGCGCTACATCTTCGTCGGGACCGCGCTGTTCCTGGTGGTGAAGCGGCTGCCGGTACTAACGGAGGAGCCGGCGGCCCACAACTGCCTAGCCCTTTTCGTGCTCATAATCACACTGTGGATCACCGAGGCGATTCCGTTCTTCTGCACGGCCATGCTCATTCCGCTCTTCGCTGTTCCGTTGCGCATTGTCATGGACCCGACGAAGCGCGAGAGCGCGACAGCGACGGTGGCGTCGCAGATCATCTTGGGTAAACTCTTCAATCATGTTCAGATTCTTGTCATGGGCGGTCTCACCATCGCCAAGGCGTTTTCGCGCACGAATCTGGAGATGTATGCTGCGAGTATGCTGCATCGGTGGACGGCGCACCGCCCGTCGCTTTATTTGCTTGGTGTGATGTTGTCCAGCTGCCTCTTGTGTGCCTTCGTGTCGAACGTGGCGGCCCCGTTGCTGGTGCTCGGGGTAGTGCAGCGCACGCTGTGGGAGTTCCCAGAGGGGACGAACGCGCCGCACGGCATCCTGCTTGGCCTCGCCTTTGCGTGCAACGTCGGCGGCATGCTCTCGCCCATCGCTTCTCCGCAGAACGCCGTCGCCATCTCAGCGCTGAGCTTTTATAAAGTATCCTTCGCGCAGTGGGTCGGCGTCGCCCTCCCGGTCGTGCTCTTCAGTGTGGTCGCCGCGTGGGCAGTTGTGCTGATTGTATGGCGGCCGTTTGTTGATGTCCCGTATATCCCGCTGCAGGTTGTAAACACCGCGGCAGAGGAGCAGGTATCTTCCGCGACGCGCGCGGTGGTGCTGGTGGTGTCGGCTATCACAATCACGCTCTGGATCCTGCCGGCCAATCTGTTCTTTGGCGACACCGGCATCGTGGCTCTCATCCCGATTGTCGTGTTCTTTGGTATCGGCATCTTGTCCAAGGAGGACTTCAACACGCTCTCCTGGCATTTAATGTTCTTGCTTGCCGGAGGTAACATGCTGGGGCTGTGCGCTCGAGACTCTCGCTTGCTTGACATCATTGCTATGAGCATGAAGTCAACCCTGACAGACTCGCCGCCGTACCTCACCCTGCTGGTGGTGCTCGTCGCCGTGGGCGTCATCACGACCTTCGTGTCTCACACGGTGGCGGCGATGATCTTGCTACCTATAATTGTGAAGATCGGCTTCCTCATGCCCGAGTCTGCTGGCATCATGGCCGTCACTCCACAGTCGATGGTCATGCTGTCCGCCTTGATGTGCTCCGGTGCCATGGCATTCCCTATCAGCTCCTTCCCCAACGTGAACTCGCTGCTGGCCGAGGATTCGAAGGGTAAGTTGTACTTGCGAGCGAAGGACTTCCTCTTTTGTGGTACGGTGATCACGCTGGTGTTCACGGCGTGCCTCGTGACATGGATGGTGCCCCTCACCAACTATGTGCTGCCTGCCGACCATTGAAGGCGACAGGGCGCATGTGGGATGAGGAGAATGCGCACGCTGGAGGATAGAGGGCAAGGGTGTGCACGCGTCCGTGCAGGCGCTCTCAAGGATACGACACCGTCTATCGAACCGCTACGTGCAGACGGACAGCGAGAATGATTGCAAGAGAGGGAGAGAGAGCTTGTGCGTCGTGATATGCCCTCTCTCTTGGGGAGGTCGCTGCCTTGTGAGAGTTTCTGAAAAACCTATTCGACTTTGCACCTGTGCTGTCAATCCCACATGTCTGCGCGGTCCCTCTGCCCTCCCTTTCCCCGCCTCTATCTCGCGAGTCCTTCTTTTCTCTTTGCCTTCCGCCTACATCGACAAAGGATGGCGCACGTTTTTCCCCCTTCTAAGTCCGTGCCGCGCTGTCTGCGCGTAGGCCGCTCTGAGTTCCCCCATCCCCCCGCGCCGAAGTGTTCTGGTTGTGTAGCGCCAGCAGAGGCTGCCGTGGTGGAGCGGTTAGACATGTTCGTTGAGGTGAAGATGTGCCATCTTTCGTTTTCGCCATTATGCGTGTGGGTGTATTTGGGATAGGGGTGCGCTGGCGCTTATCGTGAGTTCAAGCCAAGCGAACTTTGCGGCCGCGTTTCGTCGGCAGCGATGGCTGTCGTCGTGGTTGAGCTTCTTGTGACACGGATCCACTCCCCTCACTCTCATCAATTTCCATATCGCTTCCTCCCCGTCTCCCCACCCCCACTCCAGATGTGAGGGCTGCTGTTGCGTCTCTTAGTGGCGCGAGTGTGTACTCTATCGAGTGCGTCGCCATGCACCGCGGGCGGTGAGTTTCGAATCGATGCACTCGACGAAGCACACAACGTTATAGTCGTTTTCTTGCTCCGCCGTGGACAACAGTGAGCGGCATGACCCTCGGCGCGCTGTGCTGTCCCTTCCTCCACGCACCACCACCTCCGCGCTCTTTGCTCATTTTGGCACCTTCTCTTTCGCTTCTTTTCTTCGCTGTATCTCCCGCACGGCAGGGACACCGTCGCCGCTCTCTTTTTCCTTTTACGTTCCTTCGTTCAAGCTGTGTCCCCGCTGCGCGGGTATGGGTGCGTGTGCTCTCTGGCGGTGACATACACGATGGAGTCGTATGAGACGGACGCCAGCCTCGAGCAGCTGCCGAAGGGCGTTGAGTTCCCTGAGCTGGTGCTTCGCTGCACTGTTGTGGCCGCGATTCCTCTTCGCATATGCGAGTTTGGGGACGACAAGGTGTTCACCGTAGTTGGCTCTGTCGCTCCGTGCACGCCAGGCGCTTGTGCCGCCACCAAGATGAGGCTTCTGCGTATTAACTTCTACAACTCGTGGGGGGCTGCCGCAGCCTTCATGGACCCCGGTGACGTCATCCTGCTGCGAGGGTTTTGTCTGTTGGATGTACCGCCCCACACGAGCGGCGGCGGAGCCGCAAGGTCGGCGTCGGAGCCCCAGTTGCTATTTGTGCGTCCGCTGCCGAGCAAGAGCACGCTGCGTGTGCTGCAGAAGGGCGGGAAGGAGCTCGTGATGGAGGTGGCTGTCAGCCCAGAGAACTGGGACGCCATCAGCATGCGGAGTCTGCCTAAGTCGGACGCAGAAAACCAGAGGTACGCGCGCACATGTTGGGGCTTGGAAGAGCTGTCCTGTTGAAAGGAGTCACTGTATACGCGAGCCCAACGCATGTGCTCTGCCTTTCTCCAGCCAACCATGACAGGAGCATTACACACGGGAGGGGGGACGCGCACCCTCGCCCGCTCAAGTGCGAAGAGACCGGGCGGGAAGGCGCCCTCACGAATTCCTACTCCACCTCTCTCTCACCCACTTTTCGGTGAATGCTACACCGCTGGCTGTGCGCTATCGCCGACTTTACGCAGATCACCTGGCGGTGCTCACTCGATTTGCGCGCTCTCCGTGCGTCCACTTCTACCTGCGAACCTGCATCTTCCCGTGTCACCCCCAGCCCCCGTGTACCTCTCCACTTCGCATGGCAGTTCCGCGCTCACTGCGTGCCACTCCCTATGTACGATACCCTATGCCCTCTCACTTCATTGGTCGATCCCTTGTCCCCTCCTGGAAGAAGCGAACAAGAAGGCTGGCAACGCTCAAGCCCGAATGGGCGAGGACGAGTTTAAAGCGTACAGAAGGGCAACGACGGACGAGTGTCGACTTCTTCGACGGAGGCCACGGCGCTGCTTCGTTGGTCAACGCCACCCGGCGGCGATGCTCTGCCTCTCAAGGCGCGATGCATGCGCGCGTGACCATGAAGGTGTATGTAGAGGTGCTCGATGTCATTTGCGGAGCGTGACTCCCCCCTTCTGAGGTTCCTGCCACACCTTTCTCCTTGATTCCCGCCGTTGTGACCGCCATCCTTGTGTGTGTGTCTCTCTTCTCTGTTACACAGTTGCCACTCACAACAGGTACACCGTCTTATAGTGCGGAGTTGAGGAAGTGCACGACACGCGCCAGTGCAGACGGCAAATAGGCGTGCTCCCTTTCCCTCACGTGGTCCCCGTGCTGGAAAACGAAGTCGATACTTGACGCACAAGATCCACGCCCTCGCCACCCCGCCCGCTTCATCCGCTGCATCGACGGGGAGAGAAGGCGAGAGAGGTCCAAGGCGTAGAAAATAGTCGCATTTCACTAACTTCGAAGGTACACCAGACGGACGCCGATACTCACAAATACACGTGCAGGCACACGCATCGGCATACATCCACCCCCCCCCTTGCTCTCTCCTGCGATGACTGGCGGAAGCCGATACAACCCCGTATGACCACCGCCGCGCCGTCGTCGTTGGCGCAAAGCACGACGGCCAGCACAACAACCGCGACGCACATTGGCACCACATGCCGCCGTGAGGGCAACGTGCTCGTCATTTTTGCGTCACTGACAATAGGGCTCATCATTGTCGGCACGTGCGTGTTCGTGTGGCTATGCAGGTCGCGCCGCATCCCGCCATACCGGCACGGCCATGTGCGACGCTGCATCGCCCCCTCTCTTCACGCAGTTGGCGAGTATACCGTATGGCATGAAAGCGACCGGGGCCCCCATGTTTCGCTTCCTTCCCCCTCTCCCTCCCCGCGTTCACGTCACCTGAAAGAAAGCGGCGAGGAGACACTATGAAAGGCGCGCAAGTGTGACAGCGACACTGAGTAACGCAGCACGGCAACGAGTGTGCGTGCACTCTTGGCCGAATCTATCACCTTCTCGTGCACCTTTTGCGCTGCTGCTCTGCCCGACACACCTGCCAACGGACCCACGCGGCGCGCTCCATTTTTTTCGCCCTTCCCACCTTTCCACGGTCCTCTTCCCAAGCGACGCCACCTCCGGCACTGTAGGTTCCAGTCTCTTCACTGGTGCCTTACCTGCACCAACGGCACCAAGAGGAAATGAGATTAGTGTTTTTCCCGCTCACCGAAGCCGCCATAGAGAGTCTCAACCGTCTCAGCCTCGAAAAGCCACTCGATTTCCCCAATGTGCTCTGCACGATGTACGGTGTTGTGTGCCGCTTCCTCCGGCGCACAATCTTGCGCCCCTGTGCGCGTGATCATGTCTCGGGCGCCGTGTTTCTCTTTGCAGCTCGGCACACCTCTCTTTTCTTACATGTGTGCCTGTCTGCTTTTCTTCCCTCCTCCTTTCCGCTCTCTCTCCCTTGTGGCGACGCCGCGCTCATCTGGGCTGCGCCTCCCCCCTCGCAGATCGCGCTTACTACGACGTCGCTCCAACTACCGATCCATCAGTCGACCTTTGATACACCACCGGCATCTGTGCTGAGCCTCCCTCTCCCCTTCTTTCTTCTCCTTCCGCATCATCGCGCTCCCTACTCTCTCTCTATTATTGTCATTGTGTGGTCGTGTACGTCTCCGCTGCTGCTTGGTCTCGAACTGCTCATCGGCGCACCCCTACCTCTGTAGCACCCTCCCCCTACAATACACAAGTTCGCCATGGCCTCGAGCTGTCTCAAGTACGCGTCTGTGGACGACTTCATAGCGAAGTGCGTCCTGTCTCGCGACCCGCATCAGCCTGAATTCACGCAGGCTGTCCGCGAGGTGATGACGTCGCTGTGGCCGTTCCTGCAGAAAAACCCCAAGTACACTCAGGATGGCTTGCTGGAGCGCATTGTGGAGCCGGAGCGCGTGATTCAGTTCCGCGTCCCTTGGGTGGATGACAAGGGCGTCACCCACGTCAACCGCGCCTTCCGCGTCCAGTTCAACTCTGCCATCGGCCCCTACAAGGGAGGCATGCGCTTTCACCCCTCCGTCAACCTCTCTATCCTCAAGTTCCTTGGCTTCGAGCAGACCTTCAAGAACTCACTCACGACGCTGCCCATGGGTGGCGGCAAGGGCGGGGCCGACTTCGACCCCAAGGGCAAGAGCGACAGCGAGGTGATGCGCTTCTGCCAGTCACTCGTGGCGGAGCTCTACCGGCACATCGGCGCCGACACTGACGTGCCGGCTGGCGACATCGGCGTCGGTAGTCGCGAGGTGGGCTACATGAACGGCATGTACTGGAAGCTACGGAACACGAACGAGTGCACCTTTACCGGTAAGGGCCTCTCCTTCCAGGGCAGTGCGATCCGGCCTGAGGCTACGGGGTACGGCCTCGTGTACTTCGCTCAGTCGATGCTGATGCACGCCAACGACTCTCTCGAGGGAAAGACTGTCCTCGTGTCGGGCTCCGGCAACGTTGCGCAGTACGCGATCGAGAAGTGCATGGAGCTCGGAGCGAAGGTCATTACAGCCTCCGACTCAAAGGGCTACATACACGACCAGAGCGGCTTCGACAAGGTGAAGTTGGCGAAGCTGATGAAGCTGAAGAACGAGCGCCGTGGGACGCTGGAGGAATACGCGAAGGAGACGGGTGTCACGTACGTGCCGGGCAAGCGCCCGTGGTGTGTAAAAGCCGATATCGCCCTCCCGTGCGCCACGCAGAACGAGATCGAGGCGACCGACGCCAAGACGATGGTGGCGAACGGCGTGAAGCTGGTCGCCGAGGGTGCCAACATGCCAGCGACGGAGGAGGCTACGGAGATCTTCCAGAAGGCGGGTGTGATGTTCGCCCCTGGCAAGGCCTCCAACGCCGGTGGCGTGGCCATCTCCGGGCTTGAGATGTCGCAGAACGCGGCGCGCCTGGCGTGGAACGCCGAGGAGGTCGACAGCCGCCTGCGCAGCATCATGTCCAGCATCCACGAATCGTGCGTGCAGTACGGCGAAAAGAATGGCAAGGTCAGCTACGTGGACGGCGCAAACATTGCTGGCTTTGTGAAGGTGGCAGATGCCATGCTGGCTCTCGGCATCGTCTAGTTGACTCTTGCGCCGCCAGGGACCGAGTGATATAGTCCAAGAAGGGGGAGAAGCGAAAAGCAGGTTCCGCGTGTGCGTGTGCGTCTCTCTCACGCACTGCAGGAAGAAACGAACAATTTTCCCACTCGAGGAGAGGGCGCCGCGGAGTAGTTGCTCCTTCGCTCTTGATTGTCTTTACCCTTCGTTCTTTCCTTCAGCTCGCTTTCTTTGTGCTTCTCTGAAACGCCGCGTGCGGGTCGCTGCACATGACGCTCTCCCACCCCATCCATCCACACCCCGGCCTCCCCCCTGCCCTCTAACGCATTCCCATTTTCTTCTCTACATACATATATAATATGCAAAGAGGGAAAGTGCAGCGGCAGCGGCATAAAAAGGCGTCGTACCCACGTGCGCACAGTACTGAATGGATCAAATTAGGCCCTTCTTGCAGAGACAAGCATACTCGGAGGCACGCACGCAAGCAGGTATCACCGCAGGCTGGAGCTTGTGGATGCCGCATGAAAAACAGTAGAAGGGCCATCAACGGCCACTAGCGCCAGTAAATATCGGCCAAGGAGAAGAAACAATAAGGCGACGAAGAGTGAAACAGTGGCCAATGATTGCATAGTACTAGTGCGAAAAAAAAACCGGTATCTGGTGCCGTTGCTGCGTTGTCGCTGTCTCTATGCGTGCGCGTACGCTCCTGTGTGTCCGCGCGTGTTGACGGGCGGGTGAAGGAGTGGGTATGTCGGCCTGTGTGCGGATGCATTGCTTTTTTTCCTTCTTTTGTTGAAGTTTTGCTTGCGTTCTCCTGCTTGAGTTTGCACGTCTGTGTGTGTTTCGTGCCCTCTCTCCTCTCCTCTTCCCTTCCTCCCTTCTTTTCTTCCCTCGCTTTTTATTTTGCGTGCTTCTCGATTTTCCACACATACACACACACACATTCTCCGTCCACCCATCTGCATCACCGTGTACGCGTGCGTGTGCGCGTGTCTCTGTGAGCGTTTGCAGAGAATAACGACGTGCAAAGAAAGATGCTTTGAAAAATCGACTGAGACTCTCTGGTGTGGGATGATGCTGATGCTGGTGGTATTTGAGTGTGGGCCATGCACGCGTGCGCGCTTCTGCGGGAAGTCGTCGAGGAAGATAGGCTTATCAGTATATGGGTGTTGGGTCTCGCCAGATAGTCGCAGAACGCGCACATGTCTACAGGTGAATCTTCGTTCACGCCTTCTCCTCTGGCTGCACACGATGGCGTGCCATCGAGCAACCTTCTCTGAAAAGAGGGGAGCACAAGGGCGGGGGATCAACGAACACGAGAAGATACGTGTCTGCTCTCCACCGTCTTCGCTTCCCCTCTCTTGTTTTGTTCTACCCGAATAACAGCAGAAGAGAAAGGGCACTCTCCTCTCAGACCGTTGTGCTAGGCTCTCCCACTATGACCAAAGGCACTCGGTCTCTCTCCTTCCCCATCTCATCTGCTTTCTTGTCCTTCGCTTTTTGAGGGGGGAGGCATTGTGCGGTTTTGCTTGTGGCGTCGTCTCTCGCCATCGCTTTCGTTTTCACGGTTTTTGCTGTGTTTGAATTCGTCTTTTCGACTGGCGTCTTTGGCCCACAGCAGTAAATGTGAAGTCAAACACGCGACGAGAACAGGCACCAACACCAGCAGCACATGGTACACAAGAAGACACTCTCACACCTGCGCATATCTTCAGCGCCCCAATGCAGCTTCGCCCAATCAAAAGGAGGCTGGCTTGGGTGTTTGTGTCCGCGAGTTGCCATGTGTGGGCATATATCGGTGTGCATGTACGTGCCTCATCGACACAAGTTTGTTTCAGATATGCAAGCGGAGCAATTCCTGCTTCGTGTTTTTTTTTCAGACAGATATCGAGTGGTTGCGTGCGTGCGTGTGCATGTGCGTATGCTCGCACTCCGTTCTTATCACATCAGCAGTCTCTGAACTCTTTCTCCGCCCACCCGCTACGATACAGGCGAAAAGCGGGTTCTGGGCATGGATGATGATGTGGATCGAGTACGCACCCAACCGCGAGAGCGCTTACATACACAAAGATGCCGATGTTTCGGGCTCATCTACTGTAAGCAGCTTATCCTCTTTTCCATCTCTTTTCGTCTCGTTTTTGTGTGTCCGTTTTTATTTTCCACGCACGCAACACTCGCCTCTCTCTCCCCGCCATGCGCCTGTCTACGCAAGTGTATATCTTCTGCTTTATCACTGCCTTCATTGTGCTATCGTTTCTTGCTTTTCATCTGCTTGCTCGATGCCTTCGTTGACTGCGCCCTCATGTGCCTCCTCCTCATCCTCTGCGTGCGCTTGGCTGTGCGTGTGTGTGTGTGTGTGTGTGTGTGTTTGCGGCGACTCTTTGCTCCCTTGTTTTTCTTCTTTCCGGTTGACCACCCGACGGCTGATGCAGTGCTCTGCAAGCATACTCTCCTTGTCGAAGAAGGGGGTGGTGAACACGCAAGAGGGGCATTGCACAAAAGGAGGAGAAAGCGACGACTGGCAGGAGAGAAGAAAGGAACGAGTCAGCGCCACAAGTGCGTCTTGCCTGTCTCTCCCCTCGAAGTCTGCCTCGCCTTACACAGAAACTCGCGCTTGCATGCACTCGCACACACATCCAAAGACGGCAGCTCTATCAAACGCACTCCGCATTTCAGTCGAGGCTTTTTTTCGCAGTCTCTCAGTTGCCTGCTGAGTGCCTGCCTGCGTGCCTTCGCAGGGACGGAGATGATGGGATGTGCGTGAGTGCGCACGCGTTTCAAATGCGCATCCTTCCCGTTTTCGCGTCTCTGCCTAGCTCTTTCTCTCTTCGTTCACCACCGTGCGATGGACCTCGACGCACACCACCACCGGCCTCACCGCTTCCTTTTTCGTCCCTCATTTGTTGCTTGTGTGTGCTGCGCGTACATGAGCCAGTGCACGTGCTTGCGTCGCTCTAAAGAGGAGCGTCTGTGTGCCGCTGTGCGCGCATCGGTAGACCTGGTATCGACATTGTTGCCGAGGGCAAGGGACGAGCGAATGGTGGCGTGCGAGTGCAAGCAGAGGTTGACAGGAGAGGATAAAGCATCATAAAGAGCAGCAGCAGTGAGAAAGAAAAAGGAATTGAAACCAAACATGGGCCAGCACACCACTCAACTGTGGGATTATAATGCTGCGGAGTGCATCACACAAGTGGCGGAAGACCAGCTGCGCTCCGTAAGCGGAAGCGCAACACGCTCAGGCGCGTGCTGAGAAACATGAAAGCGATTTTACGGAATTTGAGGCGAGCTGCAGCCGAACCTCGACTCGTATTTTATATGCACGTGATCATCGTGACTCTCCTTCTGCGGCTTTATCCTGCGCATGCATGCACGTCGCTCTCTTTTTTCTCTCTGTGTCCATGCCACGCTGCCGAGGAGTGCTGCGAAGGTGCCCCCCTCGTTGTTGTTTCCACTCCGGTACGCTCGCACGCACCCAGGCTGGCACTCGTATCGCACGTCTCGACAGGGTACCCACCACAGTCGCTTCTGCGGCCCCACCCTACCGTTCTCGCGTGGCCGTGAACGCCTTCGCTTTCACTCAACCCCCACCCCCACAACCGTCGTTTCAGTGCAACCATGACAACTTCCTCCGCCGAGGAGGTCCGGGTGCGGCAGTCCATTGTGAACTGTGCAGTCGATCACTACGAGCTGTTGACCAACGCGCAGGCCGCAAACGTGGCGGCCGCGTCGCTCTCCAGCAATGCCGAAGACACCGCTAAAGAGCTGACAGCATCCTTGCAAACACTGCACTCCTGGTCGCAGCTTCTCCAGTATGCGGGGCAGTCGTGGCGGCAAGAGAAAGCGCAGCTGCACAGCGCGGTCATGAGTCACCAGAAAATCGTGGCTCTCATGGAGTCGCCTGCCTTAGTGGAGGAGTGTGTGCGGCAGACAATGTTCCACGAGGCGCTCCTCATATTCGACCACGTCATGATGCTGTGTCAGCACATGAGCGACGTGTACGTTTTTCAGAGATTGCAGAAGGAAGTGGTGGACACAATGGAGCAGGCGGTGAACGCGCATGTGCTGCCGATGCTGTCGGGTGGGCTCACGGTGGACACGGCGTACAAAGCCATCTCCCTCCTTCGTCGCCTTGGCGGCTCCCCGGCGTCGTTGCGTGCACTCTTCCTGCGCAGCCGCGCTGCGTACATTCGTCAGCTGCTGCAGGAAGCTGAATCCAGCGTGGTGCCCTACTCTCTCATCCTCAAGTACATCACGGTGTACAAGGTGCACGTGAACGAGGTGACGCTGCAGTACAAGGCGTGCTTCCCGTCCAGCACCGAGGCCCAGCAACGGCAAGCGACGGAGGAGCTGAGCCTGTGGTGTCAGGAGCAGGCGCACATGTTCATGCACCTCATGGCGGCGGCGCTCCAGCACCTTCACAACGGCTCTGAACTGGCGCTCGTGGTGCAGCAGTGCAGCAGCTGCTCGAGTGCCAGTGCGCGGGTGCACACAGACGTGCTTGGGCTCCTGGGCAGCATACTTGTCCAGAAGGTGCAGGGACTCTTCGCTGAAGGCATGCGGCAGGCCCGGATCACCTATCGCACCGCCATGCAGACCTCCTCGTGGCGTGTTTCTGTGTACTGTCACAACAACTCGACGCTGACGTCGTCTACGGGGATCCAGGCCCCTCCGACTATTAGCGACACGCCAGCCGTGCAGCTAGCTCAGTGGCTGCCGCTCGCGTACGCGCTCAACGGGATGCTCGCCTCCTTCAACGCCATCCGCAAGTGTCTGTTACCAGGGGTTGAGGCACCGTGTGGGGAGGAAGTGCGACAGCTGGTGTGCGAGGTGGGACAGGACATGCTGAATGACGCGCCTCTGCTCGACACAATGTACAGCGCTGAACGGGCAGTGTTTGTGACCTTTGTGAAGGCGTTTCAACGGCTGTGGTACCCATATGTACTGCACCTGGTCGGCCGCCTTCTCGGACCTGCGCACCGCGAGGACTTGGAGGACCGCACGCAGGCTCTAATGTATGGCATTGGAGAGCTTCTGTTTGCGGTAGAGTCGCCGTCGACGGTGCCGGCTGCAGAAAGTGCGAGCTCCGTGGCGCCGGCACACCCGCATGCATCGACGATACTTGCTACACCGACACCAGACTTCACCACCGCTCCAGCTGCGGCGCCTTCGGTGCCGCCAGCGTCAACGAACTCTGCACCGACCTAGTGAAACAACGCCGCACTTGTGGTGCACCTCTTCGACTTCAACCAGCATAGGGAGATGATCCGGCGGCTACATCGGGAGCCGCTTGTGGGCACTGTGAAGGGCGGGAGCGAGAGGGGCGTGGGTGCGCCAGGGAATCCGTAAGAGAAGAATTGCGGTGGTGGCGTGGGGGCCTGCAGGGTAGGTGCGTGCTACGAAAGCAACAGCAATGATAGCGCCAGTGGTGGCGGTCGCTTGATCTTCTCTTGCCACGTCGGTGCTGGGCTGCTCGGCCGCAGGCCCCTTCCGCTTGACCCTCCCGCCACACAGGCTTATAGCGGCGTCCAACCTGTCGAGAGATGTGCGGACACAACATCCAGACAGCCCCCCCCCCTTTGTGACATGGACGGAAATGGAGGATGAAGACAGAAGCCCCCCTTTCCTCAGACTCCGAAGTCGTTCTGAAGCAGGCCCCGGGATGCAAAAATGCAAGCACTGTGCGCAGGCGCTGTGAAGCACAACTGGCGTGGTGAATCGCATCCAAGCAAGGCACTCAGAGGTCCAAAGAGCAGGAGTGGTGGACGAACAAGGCGCGAGGAGACCCAATATACGGATCAGCCCCCAAGCGCATGTGTGCGGAGCGTGCTGCATCTGCTGCATTCAACCTGGAGGGCTCATGAGGCACAGACGCCGGAAGCATGACGAGAGTGCCCTCGAGTTCCACCATCAAGCCCTCCCGACTCTCCTGTTGCGAGTCACCACACCGTATTAACGGGATGCGGCGGCTTTAGGCGACTGAGAGAGCGAAGCACGGCACACGGGCAGGGTGCGCAGGGTCTCCGAGGGATATGGCCTGCAGCTGGCCAACTTCCTCCCTGCGCGCATCCGGCATGCACCGAGAGACCACCACCCCACTGCTACTCCGCACGACAGACGCCACTGCTTCCGCCCTTGAACAGGACCCTGCACGCGGCCCGATTCGAATGAAGGCATGCCGTACACCCGAGCCTCCGTGTGGCGCCGATCGCGCAGCACACGTGCGATGAATGGACAAGGACGGACACGATGAGTCCGGCCGACGCATGGCGCTGATTCTACAGCAAGACGGTGCATCCTAGGCGACCACGATTTAGCCGCGGTGCAGCAGAAGCTGGTGGTGTGTGGTGGTGTGCGCGCATGTGTGTATGTCGGTTGACTGACCTGCTGGTGGTCGGATGGGCACATCGGAGAAGAAAAAAATGAGGGTGCCCACGGGAGGCATGCGTCCCGCTGGCGTTATCGAGTGGGAAGGACGCGGTGTGTGTCTGTGCGCGCGCGCTCGTGTTTTTGCTTCTCTTGCGCGTCTCTCTGTGTGTGTTGCTTCGCTGAGGCGCGACACTGGACCCGCTCGAGTACAGCGAGAAGGGGAGCAAAGCGAGCGTCGTATCTGCGGCAGACGATGACGCCATCATGAACCTTTCACCACGCTGCGAGCACGCAGGCCGCGCGTTCGCGTATGCACCTCACGTTGTAGTGCTCAAAGGCTGGCTCAGTCGTTTAGCTGCGGCGCGGCCTTTCGGCGGATCTACATGCGGATGGCGTCGTGGCGCAGCGCGCGCTCATTGGCACTGCTCATGATACTCTCCCGCGTGTGCTCCTCATTTTTCTCTTGCACGCTTCTTCTTTTCCCCCGCGGTTGTGCCTCTCTTTCTCTCGGCTCAGTCTGGCAAGCACCCACGGGCGCAGATAGGTCATGTCCATCGTCGTTAACACCACTTCTGCAAAGCCACCCCCACGCGAGGGCGAGAGCGCTTCATCAGCGGAGAGCCTGGTCGCTCTCATGCAGCAAGCATACACGCAGCAGTACACAGAGGCACGTAATCAATACAAGGCGTCTCATGCGCGCTTCACCGCCCGCTTGAAGCGGCCGCCTCTTTCGCAGCTGGAGCGTTACTGCACAAACGTCTTCCGAGACCTGTCCTTTTACACGAGCGCCATCAATGCTGAGGAGACGTGCGCGCCGTCTGTGTGCACGCATGGCCCGCGACGCATTGGTATCCACTCGGTGAATCACGAGCTTCGCCTTCGTGCACAGAAGCGGCTGCGTGCTGCGCCTGCGAAGCCGAAGCGCGACGCAGATGATGTACTTACACTTCTAGTGGCGCAGGAAGCGGCCGAGTATGCCGACCTGCTCGAACTGGAGGCGAAGTTCTTCATGGGCGTTGCCCGCGCCTACTACCAAACGATATTTGGGCCCACCGACGACCTTGTGTGGCTCGAGGCGCAGGCTCGGCGCAGCTTTGAAGACGAGTACAACCGTGCCACGATGGCTTTCCTCGCCCAGCTGCGTGAGGAGATATGGGGGGCGGAACAGCGGCTGCTTTTGCGCGCACTAAGGATGTTCCCCGATGCGCTGCCGCACGTCGGGCAGCTGCGCCTCATTGCCGCGGAACGCGATGCACTGCAGCAGGCCAAGTTGTCCGTGCTGGAAAGCCGCGAAGCAGCGCCTCTGTGGCAACGTGTATGCGCCATTCGAGGCGAGACGGAGAGCGAGGAGGACATCATATTCCGGCGGATTTTGCTGGCCTGCGTCGTTGAGGCGCACGGCATCAGCGAAGGGTACCTGCGGTACGACACCGTTACTGGCCGGCTGCGGCACACGTACAAAGAGGTTCCGCCATTCATGAGGGATGTCATCGACTACTCCATGCAGTTCGAGCCCTTCGCAGCGGTTCTGGAGGAAGAGACGCAGCGCATGCGAATCGCGGAGGAGGCGGAGGGTGCCTGTGCCTCCCTAGCTGCAGCCCTCGCCTCTGGTGCCGACGTGGAAGGCAATGTCTCATCTACTCCTGACGCTGCTACCGCCCCTATAGCGCCAAGCCACGCCGATCAACCAGCGGCAGAGGCGTGAGAGAGTGCAGCGGGTGCCCGCCACAGATACGGAGACGCATCACAGAAAGGAAGGGCCGTACAGTGCACAAGGTGCGTATCAGTATGTATGTATGGGTGAAATCGATGTACACTAATGGCGGGGCAGGCAAAGTTGGGCACCATCTTGTCCTGGTTTTTATTGCTGTTGTTTTCACGGCGCTTGTTCTCTCACACACACGCCGAGCTCTCATGCCTCATTTTCGCCTGGAATGCCATCATGTGTGTCGGCGTTGATGCCGCATGTGCGACATGAAGAGCAGCTGCTAGAGAGTCGGAAGGCGAGAGTGAGACTGTCAGCGCTCCAATGATGTAACCGAATGTGTGTAGCGCGCCGTCCGTGCTGTCCCTCTACCCTCTCCCCCCAGCCGCCGCGCATCTAGCTTGCCTCTTAAGCCAATGTTGTCCACCCCCTTCACCACCACCGCTTGTCTGCCGCTCGCTCGCTCGTTGGCGCATGTGACTGCTTTCACTTTCCGTGTCTCCTCTACCCCCCCATTGTCGTGTCCGCAACCCCCACGGAGAGCCCTGTGTTTTGCCGTATCCCCGGGAGGGGGAGGGCTGAGCGAGAAAGAGGGGGAGGTTGCAGGGCCGTGGAGGAGCGTTGAACCGTATTCCAACAACAGTGACGATATACGCGCACGGACGACGGGTGAATGCCGTTCTGGTGCAGACCCTTCCTCGGTTTGCTGCTCCTCTTTCTCCGCAACTGCATGACACCGATGGGCGCGCGGCGTGTGAAGGAAATGACTTTACTGCGCGCCCTCTGCCGAAGTGAGCCGGTATGCACCGTCTCGTAGCGCGGCTGCCTCTGAGAGTCACTTCCCAGCATCCCGCCAACATGCGTCACCGCCTCCATGTCTCTCGTCTTTTTTCTTCCCTCACTCCTCCTGTATGCTGCGGGGACGGCGCTGCCACGGCGACACGCACGCACACCCGCTCGCTGCCCCCTCACACCGGTGTAAGGGGCACCCAAGTGAATGAGAAGTCAGAATAGCACTTGTGTACGTATCCGCCACCTCCACCGGTAGTGCAGCAAGCAGGACGCCAACAGCCTCCGCGCGCACACGCACAGAGCGAAGTCGACGACGCAGGGACTCGAGGTATTTAGCGACCTTGATTGCGAGAAGAGGAAAGGAGAAGCGGCAGATTCGGCCTCTGCCCGTCTCTCTACCGCTTATTTTCCCGTCGCCAGTCTGACGTGTGCCGGCGCGTGTGCTTGTGTCCGTAGGGAGCTGCATACTCTCTCGCACACAGTAGACGTGCAGCAGTCTTCACTCTGACGGAGAGGGAAGGAATCGCGTACGTCTCCAGCGCGTCCTCGCGTGTCTGCGCGAGCGGTGAAGACATCAGCGTGGCTCTTCTTTTTCGTTTGTTCCGCTTCTCTACGCATCACCACTAGGCGGTGGCGCGCCGTGCTCACTCTCTCTAAGTTTACACAGCGTGCCGCCTCCACCCCGCCTCCATCACCCGGGGTGGACATATTGATTCACCCCTTCGCTTGAAGCGCCTAGACAAACGTGCCCTGGGACGTTTGCCACTCGACTGCTGGGTATCTGTCTGCCCGCACTAAGCTTCCCAATCTCGCCTTCCTCACCCCTGCGGCGTGCGGCGCTGTCGTCCTTGCTCCGGCCCGACTCGCAGGTGTTTCACGTCGGCCATGTACTCGCAGAAAAAGCGGGGCACGGCGCAGCTCAAGGCGTCGGCGTCCTCGGTGGCGCCGGCTGCGTCGGCTATGCCCCTCGCCAAGCGAGCAAAGCTAGAGGCGACGCAGCGCAACCCGATCCACATCTCAAAGGATGTGGCAGATGCCTGTGGCACGGCGAACCCGCTCTCGACGCGCCTCTACAGCGACGGCATCAGCAGCGGCGCTCAGGTTGGAGTCCCGAATCGTCTAACGCAGTGCCAGTCACCTGCTGCCAGCTTCGTGCCCCACCCGCCCGCTGAGCTGGCGGTAACCACGGCTGCCAAGACGGACCCCGCCGCCTCCGCCCGCCCCCGCGGCGAGACGCATATGGTGAACTCACTGCATGTGTTCAACCCGCCGAGTCACACAGACGCGGAGCTCAAGGAGATGTTCGCCGCCTCCGCCAAGTCCAAGTCTATCTCGTCACGACTCCATCGCGGCACAGCGGCGGCGGCACCACCGGCAAAGCTAGCTCCGCTGACGTCGGAGCGGGTGAGTGCCGGTGGCGGCAACACTGGCGCCGCGGCGACCGCCTTATCCGACCTCGAGCAAGACAAGAGCACTGCGGAGGCTGCGGCAATGCGAGCGCTGGCCACCATTCCACGCTTTCACAAGTCCACCTCGAACTCGCCGAACGAGTTCGTCTACTTGATGATGCGGCCCCGCGGCATTCGCGACCCGCTGAACCCGTACGACCTGCAGCCGATGGCCCGCACCGAAGCACAGGGTCGCAACTACTACACCGTCTCTGCCGCCGGCGTGACGCACTTCACCGAGGGTGGCGCCGAGTTCATTGAGCTGCCCAAGTGGGAGCGCGAGTGTCGTATCTTCCATGCTATCCGCGAACTGCTCGTCTTTAGCGAGTACAAGCGCTGGCGCAACTTTGTGCTGTGGCGAAGCCTCGTACGTCGCAGTGCGACGGCAAACACTCGGCAGTTCCTCGCCGCGCACCTGTTTGCCGCCCACCCGAGCCTGTCGGGAGCTCTGCAGGCGGTGCGCAATATCTGTCTGGAAACTGCTGCCTTCGAGGACCTTTATCAGTCCAGCACGGAGACAAGCACGCTCGACGTGTACACGACGACGCTGCAGACGCACTTGCAAGAGGAGCGACGCCGGTTGGAGAACATGATTAAACGCATTCGCGATCACGTCGAGCAGGCGTGCAAGACTACCATGTTCACCTGGCAGCTCGAGCGTGAGCGGCAGAAGCTGCTCTACGAAGACGCCGATCAGCAGAAACGGAAGGTGCTCGACGTGCGGGAGCTGGGCATGCAGGAGCAGCCGTCGTACATTGAGCTGACGCAGCGCAAGACGATATGCCGGCGCCTCACCGCCTTCATCAAGCTATGCGACTATCTCATTGTGGAGTGCCTCACCGGGCTGGCCGCCAAGGCTGTGTCGCACGTGCGACGCGACCTGGAGATGTCCAACACTGTTCCGGCGAGCGCGCCGGCTGCGGCGACTGAGAAGACTCGCCGCGGTGGCGGCGCAGCCGCGGCTGCCACGACTAGCGCCTTCACCGGCCCGCTCTGGAACGTCGACGTGGTGTACAATGTCGACCAGCAGGCTATCGAGCTTGTGCCGTCGGCGGTGCAGATTCGCGAGGCCATCGAAGACGCGGTTCAGGACTACGTGCGCGCTGTCGGTGTGATTCCGCGGCTAACATCGCTCAACACGTTCCTGATCTACACCAGCAATGCGCGGGACGAGCTGGGGAACGACACGGTCGGCGCGGGACCGGATGTGGCGGATATGGTAATGGCCGAAGAAAGCTACAAGCAGGACGTGGCCGCCATTCACACCTCCCTCGCCAGCTCCTTCGCCAAGATGCACCGCTACGCGCACACCTTCGAGGTGTTCAAGGAGATGTACATTAGCAACAGCCAGCTGCGGGAGGAGACGCTGCTGGAGAGCAACGAGACGCTTCACTACTTCCGCGAGCAGCTCGCCACCTACAAGGCGCAGACGGACTCCATCTCGTCGAATATTCCGAACTTCGCGGACATTGGGATGATGCGGATGTGGACAGAGGGGCTGCGCGACTTCTTCACGCCGAGCCCAGTGACGTGCTTGGACATCTTCCACAAGGCCCTTCCCGTCATCGCGCGCCGGCGCAACGAAACCCTGCTCAAGGAGCTGCAGGAGCACACGACCTATCTCGCCGCGGCGCCCAAGACGATTGAACACTATGTAGAGTACCTTGACTACTGCAACGCGCTGGAGAACTCCTTCGACGGCATTGCCTCCTCCTACGACGTGGTGCGCGAGCTGTTCAACCTCTTACAGGAAGAGAAGATCGACGTGAGCGAGGAAGACGACGAGACGTACCGCAGCGGCACCCGGCCGCAGTTCGACAAGCTGCGCACGCTGCTGCAGATCACTGAGGACAGCAAGGAGGTACAGCAGCGCTTCTTCAGCCGCAGCATTGAAGAGGAGATGGACCAGCTGCGCCGCCGCATCGAGTCCGTGTACGACCGCGCGGGACAGCCGATCGTCATGTCGGGCGAGGCGGACGTGGCAGAGGCAAACGCGTACATGAAGGCCCTTCTCGAAGAGGCAGAGGGCATCGCCGCGCGCGAGAAGAAGCTGCGCGAGTTCCAGATCGAGATCGGGGCCGAGGAAACCGTGGTGGAGGTCATGGCCGAGATGCTGCACGACGTCAGCATCAAAGCGAAGCTGTGGGCCGGCATCGGAGACTGGAACACCTTCACGGAAGAGACCCACGCGCTGCCCTTTGACCAGCTCGACGTGCCGGCGGTGCAGGAGGTGGTGCAGAAGTACTCGTCGCTTGTAAAGCAGGTGTCCTCGAAGCTGGCAAGCAACGCGGTGGTGCCGCGGCTGAAGAGCAGCGTGGAAGAGTGGCGTCAACTGCTGCCAATCTTGCAGGCACTCACGAACCCCTCTCTCAAGTCGGAGCATCACGCAAAGATCTCCCTGATCGTCGGGCCCGTCGCAGATGCCAGCGGCAGCACCTCGAAGACTCTCAGCGAGTGGGCAAACCAGTTCACCATAGGAATGCTGCTGCAGCACCAAATCCTCAAGTACCGCGACGAGGTGCTCGTCGTGAGCGCGTCGGCCACCGAGGAGGACAAGCTGCAGAGGCAAATCGACCGGGTGAACGCGATGTGGAACGGCGGTGGGCCGAAACCGCCCGCAGAATTCCAGTTCCACGCGCACAAGGATAGCAAGGACGTCTTCACATTCGTCGGCGCCTCCGTCGAGGACGTGACGACGCTGCTGGATGACTCCACCGTCGCCATCTCGACCATCGGCAGCAGCAAGCACTGCCAAGGTGTACTGCGCTCGCAGGTGGACCGGTGGGAAAACCGGCTCAAGTACATGTCGGAGACGCTGGAGAGATGGGTGGAACTGCAGCGCAACTGGATCTACCTCGAGAACATTTTCTCCTCCGTTGAAATACGCAGCCAGTGGAAGGACGACGCTCAGCGCTTCGAGAAGGTCGACCGCTTTTACCGCGACCTGATGCGCAAGGCCCACGACCTGCCCACCGCCTATCGCAGCCTCCTCATCAACCCACCATCCTTCGACACCGCCGCCACCAGTGGTGGCCGCACGCTGAAGCACGACCTCGAAACGTACATCAAGGAGCTGGAGAAGGTGCTGATCAGCATGGAGAAGAAGTTGGAGGAGAAGCGGCGCGCCTTCCCACGCTTCTACTTCCTCAGCAACGACGACCTGCTCGACTTGCTCGCCAAGGCCAAGACACCAGAGCTGATGATGCCGCACATGCTGAAGATGTTCGACGGCGTCAAGTCCCTCACGCTGTCGGCGCAAAACGACATCACGCACATGAACTCCATGGAGGGGGAGCAAGTGGAACTGGACCATCAGGGCATCAAGGCGCGTGGCCCGGTGGAAGCCTGGATGGACTTGCTGGAGCGCGAGATGTTCTCGACGCTACGGGGCCGCGCCCAGCGCTGTCTCGAAGACTACGAGGCTCGCCAGGACCGCACCGATTGGATGTTTCAACACCCAGTGCAGCTCGTGCTGATCGTCGAGCAACTTCTGTGGACGCGTAGCGTCGAGGAGGCGCTGGACAAGATCGACTCCCCGCAGCTCATGCTCCGCATGCGTGACGAGCAGCGCCGCAACCTCGAGGTGCTGGCGGAGCTGACGGCACGCAACCTCTCCAAGGTACAGCGCATTCTTCTCTCGACAATCATCACGATCGACGTGCACGGCCGCGACCTTGTCGAGGAGATGTGCGACAGCGGCGTCGCCGAGTCGCTAGAGTTTGGCTGGACAAAGCAGCTGCGCGTGTACTGGGAGAAGGACGCGGACGGCAATGGCACGGTGTTCATCCGGCAGAACAATTCCCGGTTCGTTTACGGCTACGAGTACCTCGGTGCACAGGGGCGACTCGTCATCACCCCGCTGACTGACCGCATCTACATGACCGTGACAGGTGCCTTGAAGTTGCATCTCGGTGCCTCCCCTGCCGGGCCGGCCGGGACTGGCAAGACGGAGACGGTGAAGGACCTGGCCAAGAATCTGGCGCGGCAGTGCATCGTGTACAACTGCTCTGACGGTGTCACGTACAAGATGATGGAGAAGTTTTTCTCAGGTCTCATCCAGACCGGCGCGTGGGCCTGCCTTGACGAGTTCAACCGCATCAACATCGAGGTGCTCTCCGTCATCGCATCCCAGCTGCTGGAGATCAAGCTGGCGCTGCAGAACGCACAGGAGACGTTCACGTTCCAGGGCACGCCCGATGTACGGGTGAGGCCGACGTACGGCGCCTTCGTCACCATGAACCCCGGCTACGCTGGGCGCACGGAGCTGCCGGACAACTTGAAGATCCTGTTCCGCCCCGTGGCGGTCATGACGCCGGACTTCCGCATGATTGCCGAGGTGATCCTCTACTCGGAAGGCTTCAAGAACGCCCACGACCTGTCGCTGAAGATCACGCAGCTCTACAAGCTCAGCTCAGAGCAGTTGTCGCCGCAGGACCACTACGACTTCGGTATGCGTGCGCTGAAGTCGATCCTCGTCATGGCCGGCGACCTTAAGCGCTCTCAGCCGGACGTGGAGGAGGACCTCACCCTGATCGTGGCGTGTAACGACTCGAACGTGCCGAAGTTCGTCGCGGAGGATATTCCGCTGTTCCGCGGCATCATGCAGGACCTGTTCCCCGGCGTGAGTTTCCCGGAGCGCGAGTATCAGGAGCTGCTACCAGCGATGCAGCACATCATGGCCGAAAAGAAGTTAGTCGACGCCGGGCAGTGGGTGAAGAAGGGCATCCAGTTCTACGAGACGCTCATTGTGCGGCACGGCGTGATGCTGGTCGGCGTGACGGGCACAGGTAAGACGGAGGCGCGGCAGTGCATTGCGGGGGCTCTGACAAATCTCGCCATGGCAGAGAGCGCGAACAAGATGGCGCGCCCTGTCATCGAGTTCGTGCTGAACCCCAAGTCGGTGCTCTTGCACGAGCTGTACGGACGGCTGGACGTGAACACGAACGAATGGAAGGATGGTGTGCTCGCTGCCATTGCAAAGGAGTGCGTGCGGGCCTCAGAGATCTCGTCGGATCACCGGTGGATGGTCTTCGACGGCCCTGTGGATACGCTCTGGATCGAGTCGCTGAACTCGGTACTGGACGACAGCAAACTGCTCTGCCTTGACAGCGGTGAGCGTATCAAGCTACCCGACACGATCCACATGCTGTTCGAGGTTGCGGATTTGGCGGTGGCCTCCCCGGCGACGGTGTCGAGGTGCGGCATGGTGTATGTGGACGCTGAGGACTTGCCGTGGAACGCCGTGGCATGCCAGTGGAGTGAGACGAAGCTCGCTGCTGCCGGCGCGCAGCCGCAGTGCCGCGCCTACATCCTCTCCCTCTTCGACGCTTACGTAGAGAAGGGGCTTACCTGGCTGAAGCAGCTGCCCGCGTCGGCAAGCCTAATCAGTGCCGGCGACATCAACGTCGTGCAGTCCCTGTGCGACCTGTTCACGGCGCTCATGCAGGTGAATAAGGTGCAGCTGATGGCAGACCCCGTCAGCGAGGCGCCGCCGCCGTCGGACGACCCGATGTTTCGCGAGCGCAACGAAATCTGCAACGCCATCTTTGCCTTTTCATTTGTGTGGTCTGTCGGCGGCAACGTTGACCACGCTGCGATGGAGAGCTTCGACACAATGGCGCGCACGCTTCTCGAGTCGGTGGCACGCTTCCCCAACTACGGCAGTGTGTACGACTACACCATCAACTTTTCAACGCGGCTGCTCGTGCCTTGGGAGTCGCTGGTGCCTGAGTTCACCTACAACCCTGCCACGCCATACTTCAACATCCTTGTGCCGACTGTGGACACGGTACGCTACAGCACCATCGCACAGACGCTGCTTCAGTGCAAGAAGCCCATCCTCTTCAATGGCCAAACCGGCGTCGGTAAGACATTCATCATGGCGGACTGCCTCCAGCGCAACAAGGAGCCGCTGCAGCTGTCGCTTGTCACCTTCCAGTTCAGCGCGCAAACGTCATCGGAGAGGACGCAGGAGCTGATGGAGGCGAAGCTGAAGCCGAAGCGCAAGAACTTGCTCGGCGCCGCTCCGGGCAAGTCTGTCGTACTCTTCATTGACGACTTGAACATGCCAGCCGTGGAAGTGTTCGGTGCGTCTCCGCCGATCGAGCTATTGCGACAGCTGATGGGCCAGGGCGGTTTCTACGACCGCAAGTTGGCTGGAATGTGGAAGACGGTGCAGGACGTCACGGTCGTGTCCGCCTGTGGCCCGCCAGAGGGCGGGCGCAACCCCATCACCCCACGCCTTACCCGCTTGTTCCACCTGCTCCAAGTGGCGACCCTCACGGACGACTCAATGAAGCGCATCTTCGGCTCCATTCTGAGAGGCTTTGTCGAGGCGAAGAACTTTGCGCGCGAGGTAAAGGACATGGTGCCGACGCTCGTGATGGCCACTGTGGACGTCTTCAACACGATCCGCGACGCCCTGAGGCCGCGGCCGACCACACCGCACTACACGTTCAACCTGCGCGACCTCTCGAAGGTGTTCCAGGGCATGACACAGGTGATTCCGCGCGTCTGCCGTGACACCGCGACGTTTGTGCGGCTGTGGATGCACGAAGTGATGCGGTGCTTCTACGACCGACTCGCCACGGTAGAGGATCGGCGCTACTTCGTGGAGGGCGTCCTCGCGGAGGCGGCGTCCCGCGTGTTTCCCGGCGCGGCGGAAAGCCTGATCGCATCGCCGGTGCTGTGGGCGGACTTCACTCGCTTCGGGTCAGTCGAGAAAGTATACGAGGAGGTACCGGAGGCGCAGCGGCTGGCGCAGGTTCTCGAGGAGTACCAAGACGACTACAACGCCACAGAGGCGACCGCCAAACCGGACGACGCGGCCGGCGGTACCGCCACCGTGCAGGCGTCGCAGCTGGGCCTCGTCTTCTTCAAGGATCACTGTGAGCACATTGCCCGCATTATCCGCATTCTACGGCAGCCGCGCGGCAACGTGCTGCTGGTCGGCGTCGGCGGCTCGGGCAAGCGCTCCCTCACCAGGCTCGCCTCCTTCATCGGCGGCTGCCGCATCTTCGAGACGTCCGTCGGCAAGGGCTACAGCATGAACGACTTCCACGAGTTCCTGCTGGAGGTTTACACGTACGCCGGGGTAAAGAACGAGCCGTGCGTGATGCTGCTCTCCGACAACCAAATCGTTGACGAGGCGATGCTGGAGGACGTGAACAACATCCTCAACTCCGGCGAGGTGCCGTCGCTCTTCAACGCCGAGGAGCGCGAGAAGCGCGTCAATGCGTGCATTGAGGCAGCCCAGCAGCACGGCATCACCAGCAGAGAGGACATCTACAACTTCTTCATCAGCCGTGTGCGTGACAACATGCATGTGGCGCTCTGCATGAGCCCGGTGGGCGACAAGTTCCGTACCCGCTGCCGCCAGTTCCCGTCGCTCACCAACTGCTGCTCCGTCGACTGGTTCGACGAGTGGCCGCGAGAGGCGCTAGAGGGGGTGGCGAAGCGCATGCTGCAGGATATGGCAGGCGCGGTGCCGGCAAGCTTCCACGAGAAGCTACCGCAGCTCTGCGTCGATGTACACGCGGCGACAACCGAGATGGCGCAGCAGTACTACGATGAGCTGCGCCGGCGCTACTACATTACCCCGACCTCCTACCTGGAGTTCATCGAGACTTACAAGGCGCTCCTGCAGAGCCGGCGCAGCCGGGTGGAGGCGCAGCTCGCCCAGGTCGAGAACGGAACAGAGAAGATGCGCGAAACCGAGGAGACGATCACGAAGATGAAGGTCGAAATCGAGGAGAAGCGGCCGCAGCTGGAGAAGGCGTCCGAGGAGACACAGGCAGTTGTGGCGGACTTAAAGGTGCGGCAGGCGAAGGCGGCGGAGGTGCAGGTGCAGGTGCGGGCGCAGCAGGAGAGCGCGACGGTGCAGCAGCACGACGCGTCTCAGATCGCGGCAGAGGCCAACGCACGCCTGGCTGAGGCGAAGCCGATCATCGACAAGGCGAAGGCGGCGCTCGACACGATCCAGGCCAGCGACCTCAACGAGCTCCGCTCCTTCGCCAACCCACCTTCGGCGGTGCTGAAGACGACGCAGGCGTGCATGACCATGTTTGATGTGAAGGACTTCAACGGCGCGTGGTCTGGCAACACCGACTGGAAGGGCGCGCGCGAGTTTCTGTCGCACCGCTCTCTGCTGGACATGATCCGCGGGTACCCCACCGACAACGTGAAGCCGGCGATTCTGCAGAAGGTGCAGAAGTACATCAACGACCCCGAGTTCACGGTCGAGGTGTGTTCGTCGAAGGGCTCGCAGACGTGCGGATCGCTGTGTGCGTGGGTGCACGCCGTCAACGAGTACTCGAAGGTGGTGAAGGAGGTGGCGCCGATGCGGCAGGCCGCGGCCGAGGCGGAACAGCACTTGGCAGCGACAAATGCGAAGCTGCACGCCGCACAGCAGCAGCTGAAGGAGGTGGAGAAGGAGCTGTCCGATCTCGAACAGCGTTACCAAAGCAGCGTTGCCAAAAAGAATGACCTGGAAAAAGGGCTGCAGCTGTGTATTATCCGCCTCCGCAATGCTGAGACGCTGTCCGGCTCTCTCAGGAGCGAAGGGGCCCGCTGGACGGAGAATATCAAGTTGCTGAGGGCTCAGCTGGCCGCGCTCCCGCTGCAGGTATTTATGGCGAGCGCCTCGGTCGCCTACTTCGGCGCCTTCACCCCGGCGTTCCGTCAGCGGCTCATTGCGCAGTGGGCGGCGCAACTGGCGGAGCGTGGATGTGAAGTGGACAACTTCTCCTTGACCACCGCCCTCGGCGACCCGGTCGACACGCTGAACTGGCAGGTGAACGGGTTGCCAAGCGACGAGACGTCCACTGAGAACGCTATTGTAGCGATGCTGTCGACGGCTCCGCGCCGCTGGCCGCTCTTCATCGACCCACAGGAGCAGGCTGTCAAGTGGCTGCTGCGGCAGTTCCAGCAGACCCAGGCAGCGAGCGGGTCAGGCGCGGTGGCGTCGAAGAACCGCAACATGCTGCGTGTGGTCAAGCTGACGGACCCGACGTGGATGCGCACCCTCGAGTTGCAGATCCGACTTGGTGGTGTCGTCATCATTGACGACGTTGGTGAGTCTCTGGACCCGGCGCTGGAGCCGCTGATCGCGCGGCGCGTCTTCACGGCTGACAGTGGCGGCCTGCAGATCCAGCTCACCCCGCAATCTGGGCCGATCGACTACCACCCCAATTTCCGCATGTTCCTGTGTAGCAAGCTGCCGAATCCGGTGTATTTGCCGGACATCAGCACCCGCGTCACGCTGCTCAACTTCACTGTCACGATGGAAGGACTGTCGGAGCAGATGCTCGGCGAGGTCGTGTCCATCGAGCAGCGCTCCATGGAGGAGGAAAAGAACTCCATCATCCAGCGCATCGCCCAGGGCCAGCGCCGCCTCAAAGCGATCGAGGAGAGCATCCTGGAGCGCCTGCAGAGCACCAAAGGCAACATCCTCGACGACGAAGATCTTATCCGCGAGCTGCAGTCCGCGCAGTCCAGCGCGGAGGTGATCAGCCGCAGCCAAGCTGAGGCGAGCGAGAAGATGTTGATCATCTCGACAGCCCGCGAGCGCTACCGCAGCGTTGCCGTGCGGGCGGCGTTGCTGTTCTTTGTGCTAGCCGACGTAGGCCGCATGGATCCGATGTACCAGTACTCGCTTCAGTATTTTGTGAAGCTGGTGCAGCACGAGGTGGAGGGCACCACAAAGCCTCCCGGGTACACGGAGGCGGACCCAGCCATGCTGGAAGACCACCTTCGTGCTGCGATCAGCAACCTCACGAGGGCCACGTACACGCAGATCTGCCGCGGTCTCTTCAACAAGGACAAGACCATCCTGTCGCTGCTCATAGCGACGGCGATCGCCCGGCACGACGGCGTGATCGCAGACGAGGAGTGGCAGTACTTTGTGCGTGCCACTGCCTTTGTTGCCTCGGAGCTGCCGGAGCAGTCGCCAGCCCTCGCTTCATGGATGAGCCGTGTACAGTGGGAGCTGGCCGAGGCGCTCAGCCGCACCGTGTCCACCTTTCACGATCTTGTCGCCAGCATGGAGTCGGAGCCGGAGGCGTGGCGGGAGCACGCACAGTCCGACGTGCCCCACTCCGCCATACTACCCGGCGACTGGCAGTCGCGTCTACACCTCTTTCAGCGTGTGCTACTGATCCGGTGCTTCCGTGAGGAGAAGCTTTCTTTCGCGCTTTCCGACTACGTGCACCAGACGATGGGGGCAGAGTTCATCGAGATGCCGCCCATGGACCTCACCCGAACCCTCAAGGACAGCACCGCGCACACACCGATTGTCTTCATCCTTTCTCAGGGCGCGGACCCGATGGAGGCGCTGCGGTCCCTCGCCAAGGCCGAGGAGCGGGAACTGCAGTGCGTAAGCCTGGGCCAAGGCCAGAGCGAGAATGCGAAGCGACTCATCGCCACGTGCCGCAAGTCCGGTGCGTGGGCGCTGCTGCAGAACTGCCACCTCTCGAAAACGTTCATGCCGGAGCTGTCGGCGGCCGTCGCAAGTCTGCAGCCCGACGCTGCCGGGGCGTCCGAGATCCACAAAGACTTCCGCCTCTGGCTCACGTCGATGCCCACCGACTTCTTCCCTGTGTTTGTGCTGCAGTCGAGCGTGAAATTGACGAACGAGCCGCCGACGGGGCTGCGGGCGAATATGCTGCGCTGCTTTGGCGAGCTGACGCCACAGGAGTACGAGAACTTTGGCGACGAGGCCATCGGCGGTAAGGAGTTGAAGGGGCGCGCCTTCAAGAAGCTGCTGTACGGCTTATGCTTCTTCCACTCCGTCGTTCTCGAGCGGCGCAAGTTTGGCCCGCTCGGGTGGAACGTCAAGTACGAGTGGAACGACACGGACTTCCACGTGTCGAAGCAGTGGCTGCGACTGTTCTTTGAGGAGCAGGAGGCAATTCCGTGGGAGTCGCTCGAGTACATTATTGGGCAGATTAACTACGGCGGTCGTGTCACCGACCCGCAGGACCGTGGCACGCTGCTCACCATTCTGCGCAACTACCTCTGCCCCCGCATCCTCGAGGAGGGTCACCGCTTCTGCGAGGAGGGGCAGTACATCGTCCCCGCGAGCGGCACGCTGGCCGAGGCGCAGGAGCACATCCAAGCCATGTCCCTCGTCGATGAGCCTGCCATCTTTGGCATGCACGAGAACGCCAACCTGCGCTACCAGTTGCAGACGAGCGAGTACCTACTGACGAAGATCGTGTCCATCCAGCCCCGCCTAGTCGGGTCCGCTGGCGGCTCCGGCGCGACGCCGGAGGAAGAGGTGCGCCGCAAATGCCAGGAGTTTGAGGCGACGCTACCAGCCCTGCTGACGCGGGAGGAAGCAGGACCCCGCACCTTCACGACGCTCGCGAACGGGCTGCCGAACTCCATGTCGACGGTGTTGGCGCACGAGCTGGTGAAATACAACAAGCTGCTTGACAAAATACGCCAGACGCTTTCTGACATGCAGAAGGCGCTGCAAGGGCTGACTGTCCTCTCTTCCGACCTCGACGCCATGTACAGCTCCTTCCTTGCTGATCAGGTTCCGCAGCTGTGGACGACGGTGTCTTACGCCTCGCTAAAGCCGCTCGGGGCGTGGTACCGCGACCTGCTCGCCCGCGTGCAGTTCATCCGGTCGTGGTTGCAGAAGGGGGAGCCGGCGGCATTCTGGATCGGCGGCTTCTTCAACCCGAGCGCCTTCATGACAGGCGTGTACCAAGCTTTCGCGCGCGCCGAGGGGGTGTCGGTGGACAAGCTCGGCTTCCGCTACGAAGTTCTGGGCGTGGAGCCGGAGGCGATCACGTCGGGACCGGTGCGTGGGTGCTTCGTGTATGGCATCCAGACGGACGCGTGGCGCTGGGACTTCGAACGACGAGTAATGGCCGATTCCTTGCCGGGAGAGCCCTACGCTGTGCTGCCGCCTGTTCATTTCCTGCCGGAGCCATCGCACGCGAAGCCAGCCGACTTTCACGCCGTCCCCCTGTACCGCACGACGATACGCGCTGGTGTCATCTCGTCTTTGGGCGCCAGCTCCAACTACGTCCTCTCCATCGAGGTGCCGTCGGTGGATGGCTCCGACTACTGGCTGCTTAAGGGCTCCGCCTGCGTGTGCGCGTTGAATCAATAGAAGGCGGAGGAAGGACAATCGAAGCACACCGGAGATGGGGAAGGCTGCGCCTGTCACGCCCCCGTTTCTTCCTCTCTCTTTCTCTCTGCGTGTATGTGAGAGACCGCATTTACGTTGCTTCTCTGGCTTGTGCCGTTGCTGTGTTCCTTTCTTGTCCGTCTCTACTTTCAGGGTTAGCGAGCCCTTTGGCTATGTGTGTTCCTGTGTGCGTGGTGGGGCGGTCTGGGCACACATGCACACAGGAACGCACGCACATACACACGCCCACGACAAGATAACGGTGAAGACCACCAACATCGTCCCTCCCCTCAGGGGCGCTGGGTGGGGCTGTTTCTATTTCGTGTAGCGAGCTTGTTGTGCTCGTCCTTGTGATTTGCGCACCTCTCGGATGTAAATGAGACAAGTCTGTGCTGCTGCGCACTTTTCCCTCCCTCTACGCCTGTCGGCTGCGTTTCCATGCGCGCGTATTCCTATTTTTTTTGTGTGTAGAGGAAGAGGGGGTGGGTGGGTGGGCGCCGCCTCTGATTTGTAGACGGAGACGTTCGCACGTGCTGTGCCACCGTCGCTGTCAGCGCTGATATTCCTCTGCGCTGCCGGTGCTGCGGCGTGCGTGCGTCTCTGTGTTGATACAAGTGTGTGTGTGTGTGTGCTTGCCCTTTTCTGTTAGAATAGCGTCAGTGATGTATGCGAGACAGCGCGCAGTGCTGCTGCACCTTTTTCTGTCCCTCTTGGCGTGGATGTAAACTTCTTTGCCTATCTGCGTGCTTCCTTCAAGATGATCAACGAGGTGCACACCTGTGCGAAGCGGCTCCCCGCAATGAGAGGGCAGCAACGGAGTATCGCAGCCGCATCCGCAGCACGAGCGCGACTGCCGCATCCGAGCCTCACTCGCTGGGTGCGGGCGCTGTAATGCGGGTCGCTCTTTTGCGGCGTCTCAACCGCCAGATGCAGGCACAGGTAGGGATGCTGCGCCGACACACACCCACCTGCGGAGTCCACCTTCTTCATCTCCCATCCTTGGTGACGACCGCCGCCCCCCCCCTTCCCTCGCTGCTCACCGCCCTCCTCCTGGACTCCTCACACGACGCAGTCGCTGCTTACCTCTGCGCGGTTTCTCTTCGCCCTACGCCGCCTTTCTCCCATCCACACGTGTCGTGCTCAATCTGGCAGTGGCGAGCGGCGAAGGAGTGGACGGCTGCCCCGCGCTGTCATTGCAGCCGCATCAGCGAGACGGAAAACAAATACAGCATAGAGGAATATATCGTAAAGGGATTGCGTGCACAGACCCCTTCAGCAGCCGCAATCTGCACACACACGCACGTACACGACAAGTCCCGTCTAGGCATCCGGCCATGGCCCAGACGGTTGACCAAGTACTGTTGGAGTGGCTCGAGGCAGCACCACAGGTGCCTCGCCGGGACCGGCAGACGCTGCTGCTCAAAGAACTCATGTCCCTCCATGCACTGCAAGCCATTCGCTTGAACGCGGGAGAGTCAGGCAAGGAGACCGAGCAGCGTAGCTGGAAGGACAATCACACGCGGGCCGCAGCGAAGGTGAGCGCGGCACTGCGCCGTGCGCTCCTTGATACCGTAGACACTGATGCTGCACGCCGGCTCGCAGAGTCGCTGTCCGTGTCCACCGACGTAGACCTGCTGTATGGGGCCCTCGACACTCACTGCATCATGTTGCTCCAAGTCGCCGGAGATGGTCCGCGTCGACCGGCACGGAAGCTGCGCGGTGTGGAAGACATCATCAACGAGCTCAGTGAATTTCAGGAGTCGGTGCTGCTTCTTCGCGTCGACCTCACCTCGTCCGCGCAAAGTCCCCCCGCAACCTCTTCGTCGCCCACCCTAGTTGGAGGTGTGTCGCAGGTGAAGAGCTGGGTGGAGCAGTGCACCGCAGACCTCGAGATCGGCACCCAGGTGACCTACTACGCCGACGCTGAATGCTCGCACGCCTTCTTCGACATACGAAGCGTGTTTGTTTTCTCTGCCGACAGCACCAAGGTGGAGCGCATTTCGAGAGAGTTGTTGCCCCGTGGCGGCCACGATCTCAACGATGTGCTGCGCGGCGTCCGCTTCGGTGGGTTTTCTGTGGGGTGACGCACGGACAGGCAGACGGGCGGCGTTGTCACTTTTCTCGCCGTTGAGGCTTGAGCCTGTGAATCACTGTGAAAAGCGATGCCTGCCTCTGTGTGTGTGCGCGCGCGTTTAAGTGTCGATTAGAGAAAGGCGCAGACACTCAGGCCGACAGACAGACAGACTTTGGCGTGTTGGATCTCATCTCCTGCCCTCTCTCTGCTATGGCGCCTTGCCCTGCTTGACCTTGCGCATGCCGCTTCTTTTGGTGCTCACCCAGAGGCATATCAGAGGCCTCTCCGAGGCACAGCAGCGACGCGTCCACTCCCTTGCCCCTTTCCTTTGCTGCACCACCGCTTCTATGGCTGCTGTCTGTGCACAAGGCCTTAGGAGGGCTGCCAAAAATGTAGCGGAAAGTGACTCTTTACTGCGCCTCAACGACACTTTTCCGCGAGTCCTTCGCCTGTTGGCCCCGCCCCACCTCCTCCATCGAGTGAAGTGTGTGTGTGTGTGTGTGTGAGGAGATGGGAGGGGGTACTCGACCGACTCTGTGCAACGGCAAAGGATTACTTCTGGTGCCCTGCAGCCACGATACACACAGCAGGGAGCCCCCTCTAGCCTCCCTCTCCCCAGCCTCTCCGAGTGGCGTGTCCATCAACCACCTTCCCACCCCTCTCGCCACCCTCTCCTCCAACGAGCCCTCAACTCGACAGAAGACCACAAACTTCGAGGACGAGTGAAGGCGACAACAACGGAGCATTACGTGTGTGTGTGTGTCACCTTCCTCCACCCCTATCACTTCTCTTTTTTTTTGCTGCACCTCTCACACTGCGAAATGTCCGCTGTGAAGGTGGCCGTGACGGGTGCAGCGGGCCAGATCGGCTATGCATTGGTACCGCTGATCGCGCGCGGTGTCCTCCTCGGGCCCACCACGCATGTGGAGCTCCGCCTGCTGGATATCGAGCCCGCCCTAAAGGCGCTTGCCGGCGTCGAAGCAGAGCTCGAAGATTGCGCTTTTCCTCTCCTTGAGAAGGTTGTCATTACGGCAGACCCGCGTGCTGCCTTCGACGGGGTCGCCATTGCCATCATGTGCGGCGCCTTCCCGCGCAAGGCAGGGATGGAACGCAAGGACCTCCTCGAGATGAACGCGCGCATCTTCAAGGAGCAGGGTGAGGCTATCGCTGCCGTGGCAGCGCCAGACTGCCGAGTGGTGGTTGTCGGCAATCCGGCCAACACCAACGCTCTCATCCTCCTCAAGTCAGCTCAGGGGAAGTTGAATCCCCGTCATGTGACCGCCATGACCCGCCTCGACCACAACCGTGCCTTGTCTCTTCTGGCTCGCAAGGCCGGTGTGCCGGTGTCGCAGGTGCGCAACGTGATCATCTGGGGCAACCATAGCTCTACACAGGTCCCCGACATTGACAACGCTGTGATCGGCACCACTCCGGCCCGCGAAGCGATCAAGGGCGGTGCCCTCAACGACGACTTTGTGCAAGTGGTGCGCGGGCGCGGCGCCGAAATCATCCAACTACGCGGCCTTTCCTCAGCCATGTCCGCCGCCAAGGCCGCCGTGGACCACGTACATGACTGGATACATGGCACACCAGAGGGCGTGTACGTTTCGATGGGCGTGTACTCGGATGGAAACCCGTACGACGTGCCGAGCGGTCTCATCTTCTCCTTTCCGTGCACGTGCCACGCCGGCGAGTGGACTGTTGTCTCGGGCAAGCTGAATGGGGACCTCGGGAAGCAGCGTCTCGCCAGCACGATCGCCGAGCTGCAGGAGGAGAGGGCGCAGGCAGGGCTATGAGCCAGACATCGTTGCACTCATGTCAAGAGGTCGTGTGCTGACCCTCTTGCAGTTCAGTAGCGCTCGCGGTGCCGCCGCCCTTGTCCTCCTGTATATCTGCGAGTGTGGGAAGGGGAGCGGGAGGGGGAGGGGAAAAATGGCGAGAAGGGCGACATCGAAGTCAAACTTCTGCGCCCATTCTCTGCGCATCGCGTCAGCAATCTTTATACACTGCTGCATCGGGACGACGCACCCGCTCGCGCAGAGAGCACAGCACGCAAACACGTCCGTGCGTGTGTGTGCGTGTGTGCGTTCTCCACTGTTTTTCTCATCTTTGCTCTTTCTTGTGCTTTTACACGCGCTTTTTGTCGCTTTCCTTCGAGTGTCGGACCCCCTCCCCTCATGACAGTGGTGGGGGAGGGGGACACCTCAGCGTGGCACCTCAGGGTATTGCACACCCCCTACCCTATCTCAGGGCAGAAGCGACGCAGCTCCCACCTATCCAATGCCGATGCCGAGCAAGCCTCTGGTGGTGACAAGGCTAGGCACCTACGACTTGGGGGGAGGCCAGAGCGATGTATCGCCACTGATGTCGGCGGTGAGGTTCTGGATGGCGTTGCATTGTGGGGCGACCTGCGACTGTGAACACGCTTGTGCCGTCCATATGATAGGCAAAGTGCCCGAATGACTGGAACGTAGTCCGCCGGGCCCTCACTGCCTCCTGGCGGGGTAAGCCTGGGACACCATGAGGGGGGATGCACCAGGTGGCGACCGGCACAATGGGAGAGGTCGTGAGGTGACGTGCAGTGCAGGGCTTGGTTAGCGTNTGAGTCAGGGGCCTTTCTCGAGGACTGAGTCGGCATTGCTGTAATGCGTGCCTACGGTAGCTTCGCACCTCTGGATATGCCGGGTCAAGCTGAGTTTGACTCATGCTCGGTGTCAAAAGGGACGAGTGAAAACAGCAAGTCTTGCACTTAAATTTTTTCTTCCTTTGTTCGTCGCCTCTCTTTCTTGCGCTCCACGAAATTCTCCTGGTTGGACAAGCAAGCGAACGCGCGCCGTCGCTGTCATTCATTGGAGCATACACTCAGTTCTCTTTGCTGATTATCAGCTTTGCTATAGCTCCTGTTCAATTTTTTTTTTTGATTAGCTTTGCTTCTCTCTCGAAAGGAGCCGATAAACAAATGCCACCGCCATCTCGTCTGGATGCTGTGTGCGATACCGCGACGACTGCTACCACGAACTTGGAAGATCTGCAGGAGCTCTGTAGGCGAGTGCAGCTGCTTCGAAAGGGTGTGAATGACATCTGCAATAGGAAAATCCCTGCATTGGAGTCCTCAATAGAGCAGTTCCATGAGACTCATTTGCATCGCCTTTTGGCAACAAAGGATGATTTTAAGAAGGATTTGCCGGTACACTCTATCGGTTTGCTTCTCAGCTCGATCGACGCATTGTTTTTGAGGGCAGAGAATTCTTCTCAAAAGGGGTGGACAGCTGCGCGCCGGAGTTCTGCTGCGGAGTCTTCGTCGACTACCATCTTTGCTGTTGGGTATTCGCCTGAAACCATGGTCCCCGACTCCAGTCTCGTTCACTATGTAGAGCCCAATAAACTGGAAATTAGGCCTTGTGGTAGCAGCCCTAATTGCCGACCTCCTGAGAGAGAACGTGTGACGCGCTTGACTGGTACTGCTGCTGCCGAGAAGCCTGCCGGTGCGCCGGAGAGCAAGCCTGCCTCTGGTGGGTTCGGCTTTGGCGCGGGTGCTGGTGCTGCCGAGAAGCCTGCCGGTGCGCCGGAGAGCAAGCCTGCCTCTGGTGGGTTCGGCTTTGGCGCGGGTGCTGGTGCTGCCGAGAAGCCTGCCGGTGCGCCGGAGAGCAAGCCTGCCTCTGGTGGGTTCGGCTTTGGCGCGGGTGCTGGTGCTGCCGAGAAGCCTGCCGGTGCGCCGGAGAGCAAGCCTGCCTCTGGTGGGTTCGGCTTTGGCGCGGGTGCTGGTGCTGCCGAGAAGCCTGCCGGTGCGCCGGAGAGCAAGCCTGCCTCTGGTGGGTTCGGCTTTGGCGCGGGTGCTGGTGCTGGCGACAAGCCTGCCGGTGCGCCGGAGAGCAAGCCTGCCTCTGGTGGGTTCGGCTTTGGCGCGGGTGCTGGTGCTGCCGAGAAGCCTGCCGGTGCGCCGGAGAGCAAGCCTGCCTCTGGTGGGTTCGGCTTTGGCGCGGGTGCTGGGCTGGCAGAGCCTGTCGTCGTAGCGTGCTGAAGACTGCAGTATACGCACCGAGAGACGAGAGCGCAGTGCTGTTGTGTGTATGCGTGCACCTGTTGGATGTTGGTGCCGTACCAGGCCGGCTCATCGCACCCAAGGCACACTGTACGTGTCTATGCTCACACTGCCGCAGTCGCTGTGGGCGTGTTGTCTTCTGCATCGAAATGTACTGTTACTCGCTTTCCATCTCACACATACGAACGCACACGCACGCACACGTCTTCTGCGATGCACATCGCTGCATGCCATTTTGTTCCCGCCCCTCTGTCGTGCCTTGGTGCGGCTTCTTTAGCGCCGTGACACACTGCGCCGACACATTCCCACAGCCACAGCCAGCTTGCACCGTACGGCGGGTGCATGGTGTGTTTGCGCAGCTCGGCCCGCGCAGAGGTGCCCGCCAAGGCCTATCTTGTTGTACACCTACGACGGAGCAATGGAGGTGAAGACTACCCGGCAGCGTGTGAGCCGCGCGGTGGCTGCTGTGCAGTCGGCCACTGCGCCCGTGATGTCTGCGTCGCCTCTTGTCACTCTCACCGGCAGTGCCGCCGGCCGGCGCAAGAGCTGCGTGACCCGCTTCGCCTCCTTCGACGCGCTGTGTCGCGCTCAGCAGAAGCCAGACACGCACGCACTGCTGCGCACAGAGCTGCAAGCAAAGTTGCCGCGACCCTCCCCACGCAACGACGTGGTAGCCGTAGGAGACGCAGCGATCGAGCTCGTGCTGCAGTTCCTCGGCCCCGTTAGCCGGAATTCGGCAGCGTTCGCCCAGACGTGCCGCTCGGTGCGCCGCGCGCTGTTTCATGTGATGGACCTTGAAGTAGCTGTGGTGATTCCAGCGATGGTCGTCGCGTCTGCCCTCTCGCGAGAGACTGTGCGCAGAGCTCTAATCACCTTCGCTGCGACAAGAGGCGCGCAGGTGCGGACGCTGGTGCTGCACGAGGACGGCCTCAACGCCGTGAAGCGCGAGTGCGACGACGGCACCCCCGTTGCCGGTCTTACCCTGCCGGCGCCGTGGTTGCTGCAGCTCATCTCGCAGCTGCCGTACCTCACCGAGCTTGATGTGCGCCACGTGCAATTCACAGAAGCTCATCACTCCCAGGCGCTCCACTACCTGCTGAGTGACCTGCACCTGGCTGCTGCCGGCACCCTGTGCACGCTCAAGATGGATGCCGAGCTCATGCGCTACTGGGCGCCGGGGTGGTGGCGCCGCCTCGTCAACCTATCTTCGCTCGTTGTGGGTAGCCGCTACTGCCCCCCTGAGCCTACATCCGACACCACCGCCAGCGGCATCTCTCCGTCTTCGCTGGAGCTGCCGGCGGACTATTTCACGTTGATGTGTGAGGAGGGTCGAGGCTGGAAGCTGAATCTGTGGGTCCCGATACAGGCGGCCTCTCTCAAACGAATCCTCATGCCCGCCAGCGGCATCATCTATGCAGGTGTGGCAGAGCTGCTAGTTAACATGCGGTGCAACGAGCGCACATGTGAGTGGTCTGACGCTGTAGGCGGTCACACGTTACCACTGTCATCGCCTGCCGCTGCCATTGCTTCGGGTACGGCCTCGGAGCTGTCTCCAGAAACTCGCAACAGCGGTGCATCGTGCAAGGCCGGCACTGGTGCCGCTACTGGCATCGAGTCGGGCGAAGTGTGCATCTATCCTGCGCTGACGACAATGACCGTCGTGGACGTGCAAGAGAGGCCGGAGGTAGCAGCTGAGGTGTACCAGGCAATGCTGGACATGGCCCCCGCACTCGTCCACTTCAATGTATGTGACACTGTGTCTGCCGGCACAGCGAGCGAGGCCACGAAGAAGCGGCGCGGCAAGGGGTAGTCCGGGAGCTCGGAGGAGAGGCATGGGCGCACATTCCTCTCTCTCTGTTCCTCTCACGTGCGTCACGGATGTACAACAAATATGAAACGCGTCTCTGTGTTGTTTTCCTTTCTCGTGCTGCGTGCGCGTATGCCGCTCACGTGCTGCAGCACTGCTGCGGACGCCGCCGGGATCGAAATAGATAAAGTGAGCTACCCTGTTCTTCGCCTTCTCTTTCTTCGTGTTCGGGGGCATCGGCGTTGATGGCCCCCCGCACGGAAGCGCTGGCGGCTGTGTTGAGTAGAGACGGTGTTTGTAGGCATGTCCGCATGTGCTGCTACACACGCATGCTGGCGTGCCCTTGGCATACTCGTGCATGTGCGCGTGTCTCTTGCCCTCGGGACTGCCCACATGATGACGAGCGCAGCTTGTGGGGTGCTCTCACCAAATGGGGCTCCTGCGGCCGGCTCGATGCTCTTCTGTGCCCACTCACACGCTCCCACTGCGAGTGGGGGTGGTGCGGTTGAGCGAGGGAAGCGAGGCCGGTGCCATGTATGTGCTGCTTGCTTGCAATATGGGTCGCCCTCCCCCTACGTGTCCTCCTCTCTGCATCGCCACCCTGTATTATCCCCATTCCTCCTCCTCGCATGCTGCACGGGCCCACTGTGTGTGCGTGTGTGTCAGGTGTCTTGCTCCCTTTTCTCACCTCACGCATACAAACATTTCACACACGCAAGTCGTCGTTCATGCATGCACGTGTTTGCCCTCCCCTCTGTGTTTGTCTCTGTGTTCATGAGGAGCCATTAGGGTGAGCGCGTGCGCGTAGTCTTTGCACAATGGCCTCCGCCTTCTCCCCCTCCTTCACCCCTCGTAGTAGCGCGTGCGACTGCTGCGAGTGTGGTGTGGTGGTAGGCACGGAAGGCTCGCAGCGCGGAGGTCTCCTTCTGCCGTGTCAGCATGTTCTGCACATGGGATGCGTCGAATTCATTCGGCGCCGCGGCAAGGTCTTGATGGGTATGGATAGCACCGATCTCCCTCTCGAAGAGGAGGGCAGCCGTGTGAGCGGGGACGGTGCGGCCAAGATCGGCGTGGCGCTCAGTAGTCGCAATAGCAGCACCTGGGCAAGTCGCACACACGGCTGCTGCGTCTGCCCGGCGTGCTTCACGCAGATCACGCGCATTATTCCGCTGTACTTGCGCAGCACAAACGACGATGTAGGGGCCGACTCAACGGCCACAGTGCCGACACCGTCTCAGGTCACCGCGGGAGCCTCAGCGATCGCCGAGGCCGAGTACAGGTGTGTGCACGCGGCCCAGAAGCAAGTGTTGCACCGCCTGCGCAGCCTCTTCGACCAGCGCCGACGCGTTACGGAGCTGACTCATGCGTGCGCGAACCTGCACGAGCAGCGCGCAAGGTGCCTCGCGGAGGTGGAGAGGGAGGAGCGCTGCTTTCCCGGCCTAACGCACAGCGGCGGCCTCGTCGACGGCAAGGCGGGCGTCGAATTGTTGAGCGCCGTGGTCTCGAGCACCGCCACTTCTCTTGCCATGGAGCGCATGGGCATGACGGAGCTTGAGCTCTATATGGCGCAGGCCACACCGCAGCTGCTGCGCACGCAGGCCGAACTGCGCAAAGAGCGGCAGATGATGGAGCGGCGCACCAAGAGGCTGAACTCTTTACGCATGCACTATCGCTCCATGAAGGCGCTGTGCGCCCGTGGCGAAACCATCGCGCAGAGGGAGGCTCACGCGCGTCGCAACACTGCCGACGCAGCGCGACACTCCACACCCGTGCCGTCGGAAACTCTGCGGAGAGCCCCCTTGCATGCCAGCGAAGGGGCACCGCGCATTCAGGAGCCAGGTGCGTCCAGTAGCAGCGGCGTCGCCAGTGGCCCTGAAGCCGCTGCTGCTCCAAGCCGCAAGCGCCACCGCGGTGACGCTGCGATTGATGTGGATGATGAGGCCTCACCGGATGTGGTGGAGGTGCTCTCTGGTGATGAGAGCGATGCCGACAACAGCGCCTCTCCTGCGGACGTGACGGTGCTCGACGTGGACGAGAACACCGGGTCTGACGCTGGTGACAGGGACGGAAGCATGGGGTTAGACGTGGCGCCGATGGCCGACGACGGCACCTACGCTGATGAAAGCGCGTACGAGGCACCGTACCTCATACCCTATGCGCCTGCGTTTTGTGCAAGAAGCTGCGAAAAGCTTCAGGCATTGCTTTTTAGTGATGTCTCGGCGCTGTACCACTTATTGTTTCCCCAGTGAGTCGATTGACGCACTGTGCCTGCCCCTTGAAACGACACGCGCACCATAGTTTCCCGTTCACTGCGACCATAACAACATTAAAGAAAACCCAACAGCAGTGGTACGTCGACCACACATCCACAAGCTTCGCTTTATTTTCAAATCACAGATAGGGTACAGCGACTACCTATAACCCTTCGCACCCACTCAAAGAATCACATTTTTCGATAAAAACTCCCTCCACCTCCGTCACTCCACAATGCAAACCAAGGCAATCCCTCAGCCGTCTCACAAACAACAAGCCTACCCACCATTGCAGCCAAGGGTCAGCAATCATCCAAGTGACT
>NC_009412.2:1082139-1092139 GCF_000002875.2 Leishmania infantum JPCM5 | reverse complement strand
TTCACGGGAGAAGGACGGTGACACGAGCGCTGCCGATGACGTCAGCGCTGCGCTGGTGGCGCTGGTGGCCGCTGCCACGAGTTTTCGCCGGTACAGAACACAGATGGACCTGTACACCTATACGGTTGTGCAGGAGGCCCGTGCGGCGCTAGCAAGTCGGCCCATCCAAAATGCGGCGGTGGCGGCTATGATGCAGGCATCGCTGCGGCCTATATGTGCGTGCAACCGATATCCGCTGCCCTATGACAGCTGGCGCCACCGTCGCTGGGCGCTGTACTCGGAAGCGCACCGACTGGCCGTTGCGGCAGTGGAGCGTGCAGAAACATCGTACCGGCAGTGCGTCGAGGCTAAAGAAGCGGAATACCGTCATCACGCTGCTGTGTTTCGCGCCATTTTGCATCGTGGTCCGCTGGCGGTGTTGAAGCTGCAAGCTGGGCAAGTGGCGCTCGCGCAGGAGGAGCGCAGGTCACAGCTACGCATCGCTCACCAAGAGACGTATGAGTACCATGTCCTGCGCGCTACGGTCGCGGCGGCGCTCCCTTCCCCCTCCCAGGCGGATTCGCCCCTGAACCGTTGCGAAGCGGTCAACAGGGAGGTCAAACGTGAGGCGCAGACGATGGCAGCAGCGATGCCCACCTCCGTAGCAGCGCACTCGCTCGAGGGTCACGGCGCTACTGAGTCAAGCGACACTGCCGCCGCGTCTTCCTCTACAGCGCAAGGTGCGTGGGCGCAAGTGCATAGATGCACCCAGCTGGCACACGAAGTGTTGGCATCGACGCAAGAGCAGTCTTCTCAGGCGCACCCGGAGCGAAGCGGCGCATCAACGGACACAGAAACGGCAGCAGCCCTTCCAGAGGATGCCGCGTCTCTCTACTGCACGGCTTTTGACAAAGCAGCTGCCGCAGTGTATCACGACCAGTACACTGCTGTGCGAGAGCGCCATGTGGCGCGCAACGCAGAGGCACTCGAGCAGATGCGCGAGTCGTTCAAGGCGGGCCTGCGTGAGCGCGCCATCATCATAGCGGAGGAAGCGCGGGAGCTGGAGCACATCTGCCACTGTGACACTTCCGCCCGGCACGTTAGCTGCTTCCAACTCGAGCGAAGCGAGTCAGGCAGACGAGCGGCCCTTCAGCGCGCGCAGAGGAGGGTAACGGCGGACCTTTGCGAGGCACTCTCCGACAGCCTTCATGCTTCCCAATGGGCAGCGGAGGCGAGGGAAAGGGACGAAGAGGCGCACCTCGCCGCTGCACGCGCACGGCTACACCTCTCGATGCCGTTGCCATCACTCTCTCCAGCGGAGCGCCTTTTCTCGCGTGAGGCGGTGTGCCGCACTCGTCTCGTGTGCGACTGCGCTGCTGCGCTAGCCGACGTAATGGTACAGGGTTCTCGCTCTTACCATGAACGGAAGTATCAGGACTGGGCCGCGCTCTGCATCAGGGATGGCGCTCGTCTCGACAGCGCTGCCTCCTCGAATCTACCTCTGGGGCAGATGTGCATCTTGAAGGCGAACGAGTGGGACGGCCGCCGATGCATCTGGCGAGAGGCGCAGGCCGGTGCAAGGACGCTGCTGGTGGACGGGCACGCGCTCTATGGCGCCAGCACCGCGTGGTCCGACTACCTCTTCGGGCACCTGAAGCTGACGAGTGAGGCCTCCTATATGGATGCGCAGCTGCGTGAGTACCTGCTGATGCGCGTCGCAAACGTGAAGGTGAAGGTGAGCGAGCTCATCCAGATGGAGACGATGGCGCGCGGCCGAGTCGAGTACGCCGAAGCCATCACGCGCGACCTCCGCTTCCACCTGCAGCGTCTGCGGCTGGAGTAGCAGGCTGCCCACCCACCCCCAGTTCCCCTGCGCATGAGTGCTCGTACGGTTGCACATCCACATGGCAGCGATGTAATGTGCCCCTTCGGCGGCCCCCTCCCCCTCCTCGCACTTTCCGTCACACATGCGCCATTATGCTTCTCAGTTGCTTGGTGTCTCTTGTATGGAACACTTTGGATGGTGTGTTGTCTTGCTCTTGCATCGGCTCGCACGATCCCCCCTCCACCCTCCCTCTGTCTGAGGATTGGAAGGACACGCGCGCGCACACATGTATGTGCATGTGCCGTGAAGATGGGGAGGAGGTGGTGGGAGAGGAAGGGCGCCGCACATGTACAGTTCACGGGATAGGACGTATCTCGCCGCAATACGCACGCACATACACACACAGACCACACCAACGAGGAGACGAGCGGGGGCACGGCAACGAAACGCTAATGAATGGGGGAACGAGAGGGGGAAAAGGCGGAGAAAGACCGTAGAGGGGGAAGGGGCAGGGCATCAACGCGATGTAGTCAGGGAGATCCTTGGGCCCCACGTCTGCCTCACCGTCTTGGTGCTTGCTTCTATCCTCGCCTCACCCATCGTATACGGGTATATCTCCCTCTCTCCGCTCTCTCCCTTCGTGTCGACCTCTGCGCCTCTCGCATCCGCCACACACCCTCTGATCATAGATACACAACAGCTCCCTACCCTTCTTCCTCCATCCTGCTCTACAGAGCCGGTCATTGCAGCGCGCGCGCACGCGGAACAGCGTCCACACTGCGTGCCCGCCCGTGCCTCTTTATTTTGCGCTGAAGAATGCGGGAGCGCGCGCACGCAGCCGCAGAGCACACGCGCACACAACTGCCGGTCAAGAAACCCATCCAGCACACAGCTAGTGTGTAAAGCATACACGCGCGCGCGCACGACTCTCATCCCTCTCCCCTCTTCCTTATCCGCTTTACATAGACATACACTTGAGAGCTTCGCTGGCGCACTCCGGCAACTCCTCTAGGCGGTTTGTCGAGGCTCTTTTCCGTTTCCTTCCGCACGTCTATTCTTTGGTTGCTCGTCTCCATCCCTTTCGCTCACTCGCCCAATCGTCTGTGTCTCTTTCCCGCTCTGGCACTCGCGCACCGATGAGCTTCACAGAAGAGTTTGATGGCGCCATCGGCATCGATCTCGGCACGACGTACTCGTGCGCCGCCGTCTTCGTGCGCGGGCAGGTGGAGGTGATCCCGAACGACATGGGCAACCGCACCACACCATCGTGCGTGGCCTTCTACAACGATGACGTGCTCGTCGGCGACGCTGCCAAGACGCTGCTCGGTCGCGGCGTCTCTGGCGTTGTGTTCGATGCGAAGCGCATGATTGGCCACCGCTTCAGCGACAAGAGTATTCAAGAGGACCGCACCCGCTGGCCGTTCCCAATCTCAGAGGGTGTAAAGGACAGTATTCAGATCAACGTGACGCACAAGGGCGAGGAGCTGCAGCTGGCACCGGAGCAGATCTCTGCCAAGGTGCTAGTCTACTTGAAGGAGTGCGCCGAGCGGTACCTGGGCAAGCAGGTGAAGAAGGCCGTGGTGACGGTGCCGGCGTACTTCAACGATGCGCAGCGCGAGCGTACCAAGGCGGCGGCAACGATTGCTGGCCTGGAGGTGCTGCGCATCATCAACGAGCCGACGGCGGCGGCGCTGTGCTACGGCCTCGGCGTCGGCAGTGGCACAGGGCAACAGCAGGGCGAGGACCAGCCGCGCAATGTCGTCGTCTTCGACTTCGGCGGCGGCACGTTTGACGTGTCCGTCATCGTCATCGACAGCGGGAGCTTCGCGGTGCAGGCGACCGCCGGCGACACCCACCTGGGCGGGCAGGACATTGACTCGAACCTTCTCAAGTATGTGCTGGACGATTTGCAGTCGCGATACGACCTCAGCATCGCTGAGCAGCCGCGTCTGCTCGCGAAGGCCCGCACAGCGTGCGAACGGGTGAAGCGGGTTCTGTCGCAGTCAACCGCCGAGGAACTCGCTCTGGATGGCGTGTTGCCGAGCGGCGAGGAGTATACGCTGTCTGTCTCCCGCGCAAAGCTGGAGGAGCTGAACGCGTCTGTATTTGCGCAGTGCATGAAGGTGGTGAAGCGCGCCCTGCAGGATGCAGCGATGAAGGTGGAAGACGTTCATGAGGTCGTGCTCGTCGGCGGCAGCTCGCGCATCCCGAAGCTGCACGACATGCTTCGCGCCTTTTTCAACAAAGAGAGACTGTGCAACTCGGTGCACCCGGACGAAGCGGTGGCCATCGGCGCCGCGGTGCAGGCCAGCATCCTCGCCAACTCGGCTGAGCAACAGTCCGAGAAGACGGCCAACGTCGTGCTCATGGATGTGGTGCCGCTGAGCATCGGCGTAGAGATCGACGATGGCAAGTTCGACGTCATCGTCCCCCGCAATACGACCATCCCGTACAAGGCGACGAAGGAGTACAGCACCGTCGAGGATTACCAGCAAGACGTTGACGTGTGCGTGTACGAGGGAGAGCGGCCGCTGACAAAGCACAACCACAAGCTGGGCGAGTTCACACTCGAGGGCATCACCCGTGCCAAGAAGGGCAAGCCCACCATCACGGTGACTTTCTCCATCGACGCGAACGGCCTTCTCACCATCACCGGCACGGAGGAGTTGGCCAACAAGAGACACACGCTCGTCGTGCAGAACGCCGACCGGCTCTCCGAGGCGCAGGTGAAGGAGATGATCGATATGTCGAAAAAGTTTGCCAAGAGCGATGCTGTGGACGACGCCAGAGAAGCAGCGCGACGGACGGTGCAGGGCGCACTCGAGGCTCTCTCCGCTGCCATCGCCGCGATGACGCAGCCGCCGCCGCCACAGCTGCAGAAGCGGCTTGACGCCTTTACTTCGCATACGCGTGACTGGCTCGAGCGGCAGCTGCCCTTCTACTCGACCGTCACCGAGGTGGAGGAAAAAGCAAAGAAGATCGCAAAACTTGCCAGGAAAGCGATGAAGAAGGTGGCGAAGAAAGCGCGCGGCGGTGAGCCAGCCTCGAAGCGCCACCGCGACGAGGGAAACGGCGGCAACGAGTCCTCCAGCGACAGCGACGTAGAAAACGAGGCGGACAAGTGAGGAGGTGTTAGAGTCGCCGTGGCCGTGGCCGGCGCTTCGTATCTTTTTGCCGCTTCGCCTCAAACACACACACACACACACACCTTGTTACTCGCCCGCTTCGGTCTTCTTTGTGTTGTCTCGCTCTCTCGTGCGCGCGTGTAGCATCTTCCTATGCCTGTCCCTCTCTCACGCACACGCGCACGCGCAAGTGAACAAGGATGACATACGGCATGTGTCGTCGTCGTAGTCTCTCTTTCTATGCCCTTCTCACCGAGTCTTGTCATGTGGAGGTGAAACCGCACAGGTGTGTGGAAGTGTGCACGCGTTGAACCGCTGCCACGGAAAGACCATCCCCAGCTCCTGTGCCGCCCCTTCTCTCTCTTCGACGTCTCTGCTCACAAGCGTAGAAGCGCAGCACTCCCTTCTCCTCCATCCTCCCCCATGCCTCGTTCCTCCCCCCTCCTCACCACAAACTATGTTGATGCGCCCGCTCATATGAGCATGCACCAACACCCGCACACGCATACACGTTGGCTGCGACTCTCTCCATCTCTACTCGCAGTGTCTCCTCCATTTTTCCTTTCCGTTCGGCCCCACTCCTATTCCGAACTCAGCCGCCTCCCTCTCTCGTGTCGTGCCTCAGCGTGCATGTGCGCGCGCGTATATGTGCGACGGTGCGTAGTAACTTGATCTGGCTCACTGCGTACTCTCTGAGTGTGCGCGTGCGTCTCTCCTCACACCCTCTTTCTTCTTCCTTGGTGGCCGAGCACACCCAGGCCGAATTGACGACGATGCCGCCGCCACCGAGAGACCGTTACCACTCAGTCCGCAGGCTGCCAAGCCGTCCAGGGCAACACCAGCAGCAGCAGCAGCAGCAGCAGTATGCGAAGAAGGATGTGCCGCGGCATGCTGGCAAGAAGATGAGCGCCGCGGCAGGACCGTCCGCCACCGGCCCCTCTGCCTCGGCAGTCACCGAAGCGTCCACTGCACGCGAAGTGGCGCTACGCGAGGCCCTCGCGAAAGCCCTCAGCCACGGCGGCGTTGAGGGCGGCGCCGCATCGACCTCAGAAAACAGCGTGGACACTTACGGGAACGGCTCCCCGACGGACCGCCTTCAGTTTGGTTACAGTCCCTCCGTCGCGGCAGAGGCCGTCGCCTTTCACACGCGTTTCACGAAGGATGCGTGGGTGACCGCACGCAAGCGCAACGGCCGCCTCGTTTTTGTAAAGAAGCAGAAGCTCGGAGTCACCAACTGCGAGCCCATCACCTCCATCCTGAAGCTGCAGAGTCACTGGAAGCAGATGAACGCCTTCCAGAGCGACGTACAAGGCGGTGCCGTTAGAAAACTGAAGGCGGAGGACCTCGACATGCTCGTCGACATGCTAGCCTCTAAGCAGCGCATCGGTGACGACGAGGACGAGGCGTAGCAGTGATGCTGTGTCGGTGCGTGCACGGACATGGAGGCATAGTAAGAAGGAAACGGCGCCGTGTGTAAACATGTATCCTCGTGAGTGTGTGGTTGTCTGGGCAGGAGAACGGAAGACAGACGATGAGGGAGGCGTGGCTGCGAAGTATTGTGCCACGTGGCAGACTACCCGTGGCATTCCACCCGCCGTCTCTCCCTTTGCGAGTGTTCTTGTTCTCCCCTTCTCGTACCTCTAATGATCGCGTAAAGTATCCGCACGAAGCAACGATGACGAGAAGCGGGTGCTGCCACGGCACGCCTCCTCAAGCAGACTCGTCCTTTCCACCCCATTCCTCCCCATGTCGTCCTCTGTCTCTCTCACACACACGCATGGATCAGAGGGAAACACATGCTAGCAGCGGTGCTGACAAGCTGAGCCGCGGTGTTGTCCTCCCTCGAGTTCTTCTTGGTCTCTCGGCTTGTGATGCCAGCAGGAGATGGCGAGAGGGTCTCTGAAAGGCGTCTCCTCCTCCTCCTCGCGCCACTCAGCGCCGCTCTCCCTCTCCTTCTCTTTCTCCTTCGCCTTCTCCCTTGCATTGCCCGCTGCTCTCGTGCGACGCAATGGTGCATCTAAACGCATGTGCATAAACTTGCACGCAAGCCAACTTACGTGGCGAAGACGTTCAGGCGCGCGTGTGTCTGTATACATTTCTGTAGCCCCGTTGGAGAAGAGGTTCCACACAATGATGTCCCCATCTTCCGCCCCGGCGTCTTCATCACAATCCTCCTCCTCTGCATCGACGATGTCCGACGCGCCCGACGCTGCAGTCACCAGGCCACGGCTGCGCATCGACTTTCCTCCCGTCAAGGACAATGAGGAACTCGTCGATAAGCAACGCGCCGCCGTTGGTCAGGACGAAATTCGTGACGACATGGAGAAAGACATCCCACCAGTGATCCGTAGTGTGTTGGAGCTGTCGCATCTGACCATGAGCGGTCACAGCCAGTGGCTGCGTGCTGCACCTGGCTACCAGGGTGGTCTCTTCCACAAGGGCAAGCCCTTCTGCTTTGCCAGTGGATACCGAGACACTAGCCGTCCACTCGATGCCGAAGATAAGGGTAACCACATGAAACTCAAGGACCCGCTCGTGTACGGCACCTTATCGCTGCCAGTAACGGCTGCCTACATATGCGAGCTGCACGGTAAGGGCATCTTCAACCTGGAAGCGCCTCTGATCCACTACCTACCAGAGCTCCAGGGTAAGCTCAGCGAGGACGTCACCGCCCGCAGCGTGCTCTCCTTCACCCATGGCATCGACGACGCGCATCTGCTCAAGGATACGGGAGCACGCTGGCATCGGCCGTGCTTCTCTCCGTCGCTGTGCGCCGAAACGCACGCTCGCGTGTACGAGCCAGTGAATCACTTTCTTGCCGGTGGCACGACGCCCGCAACGGCGCTGACGGGGCAGCAGCAGCGAGCGAACCTCGTCCAGTACGCCCGTTCCTCACCTCGCATCACTCGCAACTTTACGCGATCGCTTCACCGAGCCTACATCAGCCACACCTCCGTGGCCCTGCTGCTGGCTGCGGTGGAGACGCAGCTGAAGGGCCGCAGTTTCGAGAGCGACATCCGCACCGTCTTCTTTGAGCCCGCGCAGAGCCATGGGGCCGGCTATGGCGCACCAACGTTGTGGAAGGACCCGAACGAGCTCTTCTACCAACCCACAGGTCAGGCTCTGCAACACGAGACCTTCAAGCGGCCGGTGACCATCGGCGACCCGCGCAACTGTGGCCCTGCGGTGTGGAACGGCTCGCTGAACCTCTACGCCCCTGTCGAGGACTACGGCAAGCTTCTGCTGCTCTCGCTCGACACCATAATGGACGCCCGTGAGCTGCTCGGCAAGCCGTCTAACGCTAGCGGGCGCCCCTACTACGACTTTGGGGCGCAGTACGTGCCATCCAAAGACCATCTGCAGCTGACGAAGTCAGTCTTGTACGGCATCGATGCCCTCCCTGCCGTCGCGTCCTTCCGCTACAGCTGCGAGCACGACCTCGGCTGCTTCGGCGTCGCCTCCTGCGGCAGCCGCGGCGCTCGTTTCTTTGTGAACAACCTCTCCCGCATCATTCAGCACCTGTTCGTGAAGCACGTGCTGGCCAAAGGGCTCGACCCTGAGAAACCCGTCAACCTCGACGACCCCGCGCAGAAAGGCAAGGAGACCGAGGAGACGCTCCAGCGGATGATGAAGCGGCAGAAATTTACGAGCTACTTCACGAAGTACGAGGCGCACAGGCGGTACTGAGGAGAGCGGGGACGAGGTGAGGCATTGGGGCAAGCTGGAGAGTGCCCGTTGGAGGTGTGCATGTCTGTGTGTGTGTGTCTGTGCCTGTGTGTGTGTGTGTGTCTTCGATCTTCTGTTAGCTACAGCGCCAACACAGATAGTCGACATGGCAACCCACGAAGTGGCATACATGCCACCCAGCACAACGAGGGGGAAAGGGGACAGTGGAGAGGGTCTGACGGTGGGCGGGGGGGGAAAGAGGTACAGCGTCACTCAACTCAGCCTCGCTCCTCACTCTCACTCGGTGCTGCGGACACGTGCGCAGTGCACCGGGATGCGTGTCATGGGCAGCGGTGTAAGAGCAAAATGAGGGTAGAACTACGGAAGGTTCGACGAGAGGGAAAGTGCGGCCTTGCTGCGTCCTCCCTGCCTACCCCTCACCCTGGCAACCTCTGTCTTCCCTGGTGCAGCGCAGACCCCTGCTCCGATGAGGGAACCGCGCACCGACCCTCTGCCGGCGTCCTACTCGTTCGCTCTTCAGTTGATCTCATCCCCCTCGCTCCTTCTCCATTCCACATAGCAACTCTCCGCTGTCATTGCCTCACAGACCTCGCCTTCCTTCAGGAAGCTCGTTGTTCATTCCGGGTGGCAATCAAGGTCCTGCGCCAGCCACAGCTCTTGGAAAGGAGGGATATACCCCCCCCGCCTCCCCAACTCTCCCCCAACAACAATGCGCTCGTGCACGCAGGCAGAAAAGCGGATAGCGAAGCTAGTAGAGCCGGAGGTGAGCTCAACATCTTGGGGCAGCAGAGCAAGTCGAGCCACCACATGCCTCGCACGGGCGAGTCTGCGGTCGCGAGGAACGCTCTGCAGGCAATCGCGTCGCCGCTGCAAGAGCTAGAGGCGAAGTACGAAGCGGTGCTGGCGGAGAACGAGGACCTCAGCCACCAGCTCAGGCTGGAGCAGCTGCAGCGTCAGCGATATGAAAAGGCGTACCGTCGGGTGCAGGAAAATGTGCAGAGCAACCGGCAAAGCCTTCAGCAAATGTTTGCCCTGGCAGAGTCGTGTCCCGCGGGAGTTGGTCGGCACCAAGTCACGGGAGATGCCACTGTCATAACGACTTCAGCAGTCGGAAGCGATGATCAGCTCCCCAGAGCTGCCGGCAATCCCACAACTTTCGGCACCGATGAGAACGAGCGCGTGAGAAGACTGGAGCAGGAGTGCGCGTACCTGCAGGCAAAGGTGGATAGCCTACGCATTGCCTTTAGGCAGTATGAGCGCGGAGGTGGAGAGGGCGCCGGCGACGGTTCGCCGCATGATACTTCGCCTTTCCGTCCTCGAGAGCATGCGCAGCGCCACTGCGCTGACAACACCACGGGTTCTAAGGCACTAGAGGCGGAGCAAA
>NC_009412.2:1074639-1077139 GCF_000002875.2 Leishmania infantum JPCM5 | reverse complement strand
CACAGGCGCGATTCGCCCACACCCAGTGGGCTCTCTCTCCTTGTGTATATGCGCGCATGTATATGTGTGTGTGTGCTGCCACATAACGTGGTGTTCGCCAGTCGATGTGCCGCTGCCCCTCCCCAGCCCGCATCCCCCTCATTCCTCGCCGCCTCTTCATGCTGTACTGTCTACCCCAGCCGCCATTGTGGTTGCGCATCCACAACTCGTTGCCGCGCGCGTGCCTGCGCTCGCTGCACTGGAGAACAGCACCCAAAAGGGTGAGTCGCTGCAGGACACCTCGCGCGTTTCATCAAGCACCTTCACCCGTCAGCGTATATACACGTACACGCGCGCCGTGCTAGACGTCAGTTGGTCAGATCTATCACTACCGCAACCACTGGCACTACCATAGAAAAGAAGGGGTCTGAACACGCGATACACGCATCGTATTGCGAGCGTGGTTTAGAATCGCCATCCATTAGCCACAGTAATACCTCCGAGAGAGCTGGGCGTTCTTCCCGGCCCTCGCCCTCTTTGCGGCGGCGGCGGCGGTTCACGTGCCTCAGCGTCTCACGCAGACGGCGTGGAGGAGAGTCTTCTTTATCTTCTTGACGTGCTTTTCATCCTCCTCTCTCCTGCTCCTCAAGAGGGCGCTGTGTGTGTGATCTTGCGCGTGGGTTTTTGAGTAAGTGTGCTTGCAGCATGTCCTCGCCGCGCGACACTGTCTCGCCGGTGCAGGCCATCGGCGAGTCGAGGGCAGGACACTCTCCGTTTACCGAGCAGCTCCCCACGGCCTCCCCGCGAAGTAGCCACACGGCCGCCGTGCTTGAAACGGCAAGCGCCAGCAGCCCATCACTGTCGTCGTCGGTATCGCGGTCGAACGAGTTTGCGCTTCCTCGTCGAGACATGACGGTGGGCGGCTCTAATGGGCCGCGAGTCATTCCGTTCTACGCCGCCGCGGCACCGATCAACAAGGAATCGAGCGGCGGCAACGCAGGCAGCCAGCAGCGCCCGTCTTCAGCCGCCGTATGGACGCGAGCAAATACTGCTCCCGGTTCATCCTCGCGGACGGTCTCCATCCCGAGTCTGAGCGACACCACCTCGGGCGCTGCTATCCTCCGTCCCATACTGGCGGATCACGAGTTGCCTGGAAAGCTGTTCGGCGCATCCGGTGCGCTGCGGCAGAGCGGCAGTCGAGAACGAAGTCTGGCGGACTACCGTAGAGGGTCGCTTCCCAGCATTGGCGCTCCCACCGCCACGACCGCCACCCGCTGCGACCCGTCAGGGGGTTCAGAGCACCCAGGCGACTTCAGTTCCGTTGATGGGCTCACCAGCTTCAAGGCCACGCGAGGCGGCGGCCAACCAATCGAGGACAGTCTCTTCTACGCCGACGTGCTGTTCATGTGGATGGGCGTGAATCACACACAGTACTTCACCTACGACCCCAGCGCCGACGTGTATCGGCTAGCACCGGACACGGGTGGCGCCATGCAGCAGCAGGCCGCCGAGGTGTTTCAAGAGTGCGGGGTGCTGGCGCGACACATTGACGTGGCACTCCGCCAACCGAGCGCCACCGGCGACTCGTTTCTTCAGCAGAGTCTACGCAGTGCGTTGCGCCGGCAGCTGACCCAGTACCACTATCTCGTGTCTATGCTGCGCGAACGACGCAGCCCACCGCTGCACATAGGCGACCTTGTTGTCGCCTACAAACGTGTGCATCCCAAGTTGTGGGTGATGGACTGCGTTCTCCGCGAGACGCAGCATGTCAAGGGTGGGGAGTTGGCCTCCAGGATGCAGCAGCTCGTCCAGCACGGCTCGCATCGCCTTGCCTCTCTCCTGCATGATATCTATATCGAGACGGTGAGTCCGCTGCTGCACATGACGGTAGAGAGCATCACGAAGGGGGACGTGTGCGACCCGATGCGCGAGTTCTACATTGTCCCCATGGACAGCATCGATGACGCGGCGGAGAACTTCTGGGTCGCCAAGTACGTTCTCAACACGGAGATGCTGCCGAGAACTGTCCCAGAGAGCGTCGCGCAGGACATCCTGCTCGTGACCAAGAACATCCGCTTCATCTGCCGGTGCTGCCGCGCCAAGCAGTGGAGGATGGACCCGTCACTTGTTGCCGAGGCGGAGCGAGCGACATTTGGCACGCTGCCGGCCGTTGTGCACCGTGCGCTCGTCTTCACCAACACGGCGGTGCTTCGGCTCATAAGGGAGGAGTTTCAGCTGCACGAGGTGCTGCGACTGGTAAACGCCTTCCTCTTGGTCGGCTACGGCGACTTTTACGAGCTACTCATCACGAAACTGGAGCCGGTCCTATCGAAGATGAGCAGCGCTGTCCCGGTGTCGGTGGTGCGAGACCAGGTGCTAAGTGCGCTGGCGGAGATCGCCCCGTACGCGAGGCACCTCGACACGGACCGCTTCGCCCTGCTTCACTGCGAGCTGGTGAAGGATGAGGCAAAGCTGGGCTGGGACACGTTCGTCATGACAATGCCGGTGCCCTCGCCTCTCA
>NC_009412.2:1012139-1059639 GCF_000002875.2 Leishmania infantum JPCM5 | reverse complement strand
TCCGCGCGTACGCTCTGTCCGCCACGAGCGACGATGCTGCCGAGCGCTTCCCAACGGCGGCGCAGCTCGCGGAGGCGAAGCAGCTGCGGGAGAAGCGCTACGGGGCAGATATCACCCCTCCGCAAGTGTTCCCGCCAGACCAGATCATGCGCCGTCGCGAGTGTCTTTGGGACCAGATTATGTTCGCCTTGGGCGGGGAGTACGCAGCACTGGTGGGGTGCTCCAACCCGTTCTCCGACAGCCCACGGTGGTCGTCGCTGCAAATTTTGGCACCGCATATGTCACCGCTCCCCCTCTCCACTGAGGCGGCCGAAACGGCCGCAGCGGCAGAAGCGGCAGAAGCGGGCGTCGTTGCCGCTGCCGATGAGGCAATGTCCAGCGAAGTTGTCCTCGACGAGGACGCAGACGAGGGCGATGACCACGACGGCGAGGATGAGCTTGACGAAACCGTCTTCTTGCCCGGCAGTCCGAATATTCTGGAGCGCAAAACGGCTGATGCAGAACCTCAGCGAGAGGGCGACATGGATGAGGCACCCTCAGCACCGCTGCCGGCCAAGAAGAGTAACGGCAAACGCAAGGACGGCGACGACGGCGCCTCGTAAGCGCACGTCTTCCTGCCTGTGTGGATGTGTTTCATGTGTGCGTGTGCGTAAGTATTCCCGAGGGACGATGATATCTTTCACTTATTCTGCACACCCCAACACCCAGTGAGACAGAGTGAAACCAGACACGATACGCGTGCGGCGTGCACACGGACACACTGGGCGCTCGCCTCCTTGCGACTGAGACGCCTCGCTGATGTCTCACGACTCGGGAGACGGACTGGGGAGGACGACGCGGCCTGCAGCTGTGCTACATTGCGCACGTGTATGCATGAGCGTTTGTGCATGCGCCTTCTTTGCCGCACGCCATCACCGTCCGTCTGTCCGTCTGAGCATCACCGCTGCGTCGGTTTACACGGGCGGCACCCCTCATGCGCGAGCAAGCGAAACGCGCACACATTCACTCATGTGCTCACAAGGATACACGTCTCTGCCACCCTTCCCGTAGGTGACGCCCGCCAAGGCCGTCACCTATATCGTGGGAGACGAAGATCACTGTTGTGCTCCCTGTGCCCCTTCGTCCGACCCCCTCCCTCCCACCCTCATGTATTTGGGTGCATCTCGCAGTTCTGCTGTCGCCGACTGGAGCCAGCAGGCACATACACGCACGCGCGCACGCACATGCACACACGGACCAGCACACTTATACGAATGAACACTACAAAGGAGAAGGTTACAATCAACTTCAACACATCACGCTTCGGTGTGAAGGTGGCCGACGGCAGCTTCGACCCCGACACAACGATCGGCGAGGTCCACGCAAGGCTGCGCAAGAAGCTTGTCAAGGCGAAGGCAATGACGGTACCGGTGGCCAGTGGAGGATTGGAGGGGGCGGCAGCGATCGGCAACTGCACCGCCACAAGTGGCTCCGGCGCCACCTTCATTTTCGTGCGCAACGGCACCGAAGCCTTCATACCCGCACCGGAGCAAACCTTGCAGACTCTGCTGGACATGTATGCGGCCGCCCCGGAGGCACGCAGGCTCTACGTCACCATAGACCCCGAAGTTTTCAGCGGGTAATCACAGCGCGTCAGCAGGGGGCACGCGACACGCCTTTTGCCCTCCGCCCTGATGTGGTGAGCACCTGTCATGGCGTAGTGTGGGTGCGCCTCAGATTTGTCTGCTGCCGGCTGCTCTCGTCTCCCATGCTGCTGCTTCGAGCATCGTCGGCGTTTCTGCTGCCGCCGAGCAGAAGCGTCATCCTACCTCTGTGTGTGTGACAGGGGTGCGCGCCCGGCCACTGTGTACGTCGCCCCTCCTCTCCCATCCCCACGGTTTCACTTGCTCGACTGAGCGGCTTGCGTGGTATCACGGTAAAGGCTCAGAGGTGCCACATGAACCCCTCTCCCGGAGCAACAGCCGTCAACGCAGCATCTCTATTTGGACTTGTGCAAGGGAAGCGCCCGTTGTATTCCTGCGAGGTGTCTCCCTGTAGAGCGTGTATGTGCCGGCGTCAGTGGCAGTCGCCGTGCGCCTTCTCCATTGATGTGTCGCTCGTCATGTGCACCCTTCCCTGCCTGTGGCTGTTGAGCGAAAGATGCACGCGCGCACTTCATCTCGCTTTCTTCTGCTCCGCTCTGCCTCCTCTCGCCGTCGCCCAACCAGAAGCGCAGTGCGTGCTTGCTTGCGCAGGTTCCCATTTTGTGTCAGTGTGCGTGTGCGTGTGCGTGTGCGTGGGCATTGCTCACCCTCCCCGCCTGACTTGAACAGCTTAGCCAACGCATGCGTGTTGTGTTCCGCCGATTGCTGCCGGAGTCGACAGCGGTCGTGGCGGCACCGTCGTCTCTGCTGTCGATGCGAGGGGCCCCGTCGTTTGTTCACCCGCCTGCAGAGGAAGCCATCGGAAAAGACGTTAGGGCCACACCAGCGAACTGGGTGACGGCGTACGTGCTGCCGGAGGTGATCACGGAGCAGGAGGAGAAGACGCTTCTAGACTTCTCGGAGCCCTGGTTTGAGCGGTTGAGCTACAGCGATGGCCACATGGACGGCCTCATCCACCACTACAAGGAGTTCTACCGCTCATACGCTGCCATCACGCAAGCAGCAGAGACAGGCAGCGATGCTGGCCTGAACATGCCACACGCGAACCTCGAGGTCGATCTCCCGCTCGTCTCCGGAGCCCTTGCCCGGGCGCACGACCTTGCACAGGCGTATCTGCCGCGTATCCCCATCGACGACCGCGTGCACTTCTTGCGGCTGGCGGGGAGCGGCTTCATTCGGGCCCATGTAGACGAAAGCCGCAACTCAACTGGCATTGTCGCTGGCTTGTGTCTGAACGCTGGCCGCGTCATGACGCTCACGCACCCGGAGTATCCCGGCGAGCGCGTCGAGCTGATGCTGGCGCCGCGCTGCTTGTACATTTTGATCGGACGAGCTCGATACGACTGGGCGCACAGTGTCGACTGGATCGGCGACGATGATGAGCACATCCGCCGTATCCAGAAGAGCCTCGTTGTCGAGGGCACGCCAATACGCTTCGATGGCGCAGAAACGCCGTATCGCCGGTTTGACCGCACCGCGATTATCTTCCGAGGTGTGTCCCCCATGACTCTGCTTGCCAGGCGCATGCGACAGAGGGGTTGAGAGGAGAAGGCAATCGTACGAGGCTGCGGCGCAGGTCCTCGTGATCCCGTTGACGTCTCCTCTCTGTGTGCGTGGAACGTTGTCTTTGCCCTCCGACCAGCGTCTTGACAGTATTTTGAATATCACACTGGAAGAAAAAATTGAGTGAATGCGCGCGTGCATGTGTGGGTCCCTGCACGCCGGCCAGGATGCCCTTCGCTGTGCGCGTACACCACGGCAACGCCCCTCTGCGCGAAAGCGCCACTGCTCACAGGAGAGCTGCCCAGGGCGCATACGCCTCACTTCCTCCCGCTTGTGTATGGGTATGCGTCATACTTCCCCCGTCACCGCTTCTCACCACTCTGTCTCTCATCCTCTCTCGTGTGTGTCAGAATATCGAGCGCACAACTGTCATTCGTTCTTGTTGTCGTGTGTGTGTGTGTGTGTGTGCGCGCGCGTGTTGCTTGAGCTCTCATCGACCGCGCACGGTCGCTCGCACACAGCAGAACAGAGCAATCCTGGGGGGTCATCATCGTCGTTGGACAAGAGCCTGCGTGTGTGTGTGTGTGTGTGTGCTTGTCGTCGAACCTTTGAGCAACTCCTTCCTTAGATCGCGCTTGCTTTGTGGGCTGTGTCCGCCCATCTCCCTTCTCCATTGAACACCGGCATGAGTGCAATGGTGTTGTCGATCGGCATCCCGCCACAGGAGCGTGTGCGGCTCTGCGCGGTGGCAGCGGCGGATGTCTGCCAGCGAGCCGCCGCCCATGTGAAAGCGGCGGCGCAATGCGAAGCGCACGACGCCGCCGCCGCGCCGTACATCCGCGCCGTGTATGTGCACCGTGCTGATTCCGTCGCACCGGAGCGCGTTGACGTTGCGTCCGGAAGCGAATGCGGCTCCTACCTGCGAGAGACGCTGCGGGCCACCGTTGCTGGCATCGGGGCGCCGTCCGTCGCCTGCTGGCTTACCGTGATGCTGGAGGATACCTGCATCCTGCAGCACGCCGTGTTTGCCATCTCCCCCAACTCGAAGGGGCCGCTGAAGATGATGTCGCCAGTGCTGGCACAGTCCGATGGCGCGGCGCTCTCGGGTGGTGCACGGCGCTGGTCTCTATTGCCGGCGCATGCGCCGGGGCGTTCTACGTCTGATGGAAACGTCTACACGCCGCGCAACGAGCAGCCCGCTGCCAGGGTACTTACTCCGCCCCTAGCGGCGGAGGCAGGCCCGCCACTGTCCGCCACGCGCAGGCGCTCCCTCGGCACCGTACCCTGCTCACACTCGGCCCGCACCTCATCGAAGGCCATGGCCACGGCCGTTCAGCAACCGCAGTCCTATGCCCAGCTGGCGCCTCCCCCGGAGACGCAGCAGCGCCAGCAGCAGCCGGCCCGCAGCGTGTATGAGCAGATCGAAAAGTATCAGACAGACACAGCGCGCGAGCGAGCTAGCAGCAGCCGCCGCTCTTCGCGCGCCGCGCCGCCACCGGATGAGGACGCCGCGACACCGCACCTTTCTCAGAACAGCGATGCGGCGGCACCTCGCCTTGGCGGCCCGGGCCGCAAAGCGTCCACCTCCTCACACCCCTCCTCGTCCGTCCGCTCGCGTCCGCAGAGCGCCGCAGATCACAGCGCCGGCGTCTACTCAGCAAGTAACACGAGCGACGCCGTGGCGCTCGCCCGACGCGACTCTCAGCAGCCGCCCTCCCGCGCACAGCCACAGCCCGGGTCTCATCCACCGCCGTCGGGGGTGTCTGCTGAGCGACCGGGGTGCCGGCCAAGCGCCGTCTCTTCCACCTCCGTCGCGGAGAACTTTGGCCGTCCCCCGGCGCCGCCGTCAAACGCGGATGATCCCACGTGTGGTGGCCCGCGCACGGATTTGATTGTGCCGAGTGATAGGCAGCAGTGGGGTGATTGGGCCTTCCGCACATGCTACTCCCCACGCCGCGAGGAGCTTTGGGAGATCGCCGATGCCGTGATGACGCACAACTACTGCGACCAGATGATCGAGAGCGTTGGCGAGCCGCCGTGCGACGGGAGGGTGAGCTCGCGCAGAAACAAGTTCTGATGCAGCAGCCTTGCGCTGCCGTCTTCCTCCGCACCTCCGCTTGCATCGCCTGGATGTTTCTTTTCACCCCCCCCACCTTCAGCCCCTTCCCAGATACTGACGGGTGTCGTCGTCGCTACGTCGAGCCGGGGTGTTCGTTTTTTTCTGTTCCCTCCACTCCGAAACTGCGCGTCGTCCTTTTCGTCTATTGCTTCGTTTTTACCAAGCGGAGGAAGTCTGTGCGCTGCGCCTCCCACATATTGATCCCCACTGCACCTCTACAACCGCCTGCGAATCCCCCGCTTGCCTCCCAGCACCCTCGTTGCGCACGCCCGCCCCAACCGAAGCGCGAACGCCCCGCCGGGGCGCCGCGCCCGGCCGTAAGAACAACCCCGCACACCCCGGCGCGCCGCGCCCGGGAGCCCCCCGCCACCACCCCGCACCCCCCGCCCCTTCCCTTTCGCCCCACCCCTAAACGGGGCCGCCAGCCCCGGGGACACCGACCGAGAGGCGCGCTTGTCTCGCCTGGCGCGGCGGGCAGGGGGGACGTGACCGGTCGGGTGAGGAAGGGGATGGGGCGTTCGGGGTAGGAGGGGTTCTGAGGTAAGAGGGTCGTCGGGGCTTTGCCGGGCGGGGGGGGGGGCGACCCCACACACGCGAAGGCGCGCGGGCGGTGGGCGCGCGCCCCACCGTTTCGGGCCTCTTTTAAACAAGCAACGGGAAGGAGGGGGGTCACACACACACGGGAAAGCAGGATGGCCATGAAAGGGGTGATATCAATACGCGGACGGTCCTCTCGTGCGGGGCTGGTGCGGATTCGTAAAGGAGCGACTCTTCGCCGGCCGCATCGGGATGTACTTGGAGTGGAAGAGGCTCTGCTGCCGCCGCCGCGCCACCTGCACCGAGGACAGGTTTGCCCGCCGCAAGCCAGTCAGTTCGAACGGCCGGTCAGACGCATTCAGCTTGCGCACCATACTGAAAATGACAAAGAGGAAGAGCACTGAGACGTTGGGGGACACCATCGTCCACGTCTTGCCAATCGACGCCAGCAAAATCTGCACTGGCTGCACGCGCGTCTTGCAGACCCCCTCGGAGTCCACATAATAGCCGGACGCGCATGCAGCGCAGTTTTCACCGGCGTAGTAGCCATGTGTGCGGTTCGCAAAACAATTGCACACGCCGCCGGTCGCGGAGCTGCTCGAGGGATCGATGTTTTGCATGGCGCAGCATCCATGGCCGCTGCACTCAGTCCGCGGGTCACACAGCGCCTCCGTGTACGTGCGGTGGCACGTGTCTGGGCCTGTCGTGTTAATGGTGAATAGCCGTCCAGTGCAAGTCAGGCAGGTGTACAGGAGTGTGCCGCTTTCGCTGACGGTGCAGCTGCCTGCCTGCTGGCTGTCGCAGAGGAACGGTGGCATGACAGTGCAGTTTGTGGGGCACACGCCAGTGCTGGGCAGGCATTGTTCACCATCCGGGTACGGTGAGAAGAAGCCAATCCACCGGCACGTGTACTTCGCCGGCGCTGAGGACGACGAGGACGAGAATACCGCCATTGACGACGACAACTGGGTCGACAACGCTCGCGAGGAGTCCCATTCAAGGAGCGCTGGCGACGACTGCTGCTCGCTTTCTTCAGGCAAATCTTGGTGACGGCTGATTATCAGCGGCGCAGCGCCGTTGCACACACACGCGAAGAAGCTTTCGCTCCATGCACCAGCTGTGACGATTCCGCCAGCCCCGCCAAAGAGCTTGTTGCACCACTCCGGTGCAGCCTCCGCCGTGGCGGGGCACGGCGCCGATCCGGATAGCCCCGCCGCCGGAGCACCGCCGTGCACCACAAGCAGCACTACCACCGACGCGAGAAGAGTATGGAAGAGGGGGCGGTGACGGCGCGCCATTCGCCCTCGTGTGGGATGGGCAGAGGAAGAGAGAGACCGCGTGTATGCGTGGGTGTGGGCAGTGTACAGTAGAACTGCTGCTCGCGCTTCGATGTGCGATGCTGTTGCGTGCCACACTAACCTTCCACAAGCAACACAAAGAAGGGAAAGGGAAGGAGAAAGGCCAGGCGGTGCCTGCAAGCGTGTGTTGAGACATTGGTGGTGAGGTAGGCTCTTCCGCTGATGCGGTGGACATTGTGCAGCAGAAAACCTGGCGGTCGACCCCGGCGGCGCTGCCTCTCCAGACGCCGGCGTACACCGTGAAGGGGTAAAGCGGAGAGGCAACGTCGAGTGTCCACGACACCCGGTCGTGGTTGGCGGTCGCTGGAGAAGGCACGCAGGCTCCCCCAGCGCTGTCCATTCTTTTTGTATTCATGACTGCTTTATTGGACAGTATATGACACGACAACGGCGCTTCCCCACCCTTCCCCGCCCCCTCGTCTATGTTCGAGAGCGATGGGGGCACACATCCTGGCCGCCCCCACCCACCCAACCCCTGCAGAAGCTCTGTGCCCAGACGCACACACGCACACGCACGCGGTTGTCTAGGCGAGCACGACGCCACGACTGCCCACCACTGCACACAAGCGAATCAGAGTGGTGAGAAGTACCAGCGCACCCATCTGGTGAGACACGGCGACGGGGACGTACACCGTCGACATCACCGTCCACATGCCAAGACTGACCTGGAACAGCAGAGCCGTGTTCACAAGCATGAGGTTGCGGAAGACAGGCGGCGGAATGAAGCCGCGCCGCCGCGACGCAGCCACGTTCAGTCCCGTGATCGTCAGAAAGGTCACGCCGGCCATGACGCGGTGGGTCGTCTGCACCATCGAGTGGTTCTCAAAGAAGTTGCGCCACGTCGGCTCAAGGGCAAAGAGATGGTCAGCCGGCGGGAAGACGCCGCCAGCCATCCAGGGAAAATCGTCGTTGTACAGGAGCCCCGCATCGAGTCCAGCCACAAAGGCGCCTGAGATGGCCGTCACAAACATCATGGCAAAGGACATCCGCAGCCACAGCTGCACCTTGGCCATGCGAGGGAAGGGTGCCATGGCCGGTAGCTTCAGCCCGTAGCCCATGCGCAGCATGAAGGAATAGATGGTGAAGGCGAGAATGAGGTGGGCGGCGAGGCGGTAGGCGGACACGGTCGCCTTCCTGCGCTCCTCGAGCAGCTTGTTGTCCAGCCCGCTTGTGACCATGTACCACCCCATGAGCCCCTGGGCAGCACCCAGGCCCATGATGCCGACGAGGCCAGCCAGGAACTTGCCGTTGCCCTTGAAGTAGCCGCGGCCGGCGTAGTAGAGCAGCGGGCCGCCAAAGACGAGGCCGAGGCTGCGCGCGAGCACGCGGTGTGCCCACTCCCAGAAGAAAATGAACTGAAACTCCTTCAGCGTCATGTTCGGCTTCTGCTTGAACTCGGGAAACTCTTGGTAGTGGCGGAACTCCTTGTCCCACTCCTCGTCCGTCAGCGGCGGGCGCACGCCGCTAATCGGCTTCCACTCCACCAAGGACAGCCCACTCTCCGTCAGGCGCGTCACCCCGCCCAACCAGACAACGGCACCCACGCATGCGGCGCTGATGTACAGCCAGTGGGCAACGGACCGGTTATGCGGTGGTGCTACCCAGGGCTTGGCGGCAGCGACCGTCTCGTCCGCAGCGGAGAGATGGAACTTGGTTGCAGCGAAGCGCGAGGGGCACCGCTGTGCCCAGTACATGCCGAACCGCAATGGCAACCGACGAGCCGAGGTGAATGCCGCGGCGCTGACGGCGTAGCGGGCAGTGAAGCGTCGCATGTTGGCAGACCCTCCCTATAGCGAAATTCGAAGCACCGGAAAGATTAGAGGGGCGTCGGTGGTACTGTTGGTGCTGCGGCAGTGCGCGCGTGCATGTGTACGTGTGAGGAGTGGCTAAGGCGTGCGAAAGGGAGAACAGAAAGAGAGGCGAGGAGGTCGAGTGTGCGTGAATAGAAACGTGCGCTCGTCCTGGTGCCCGAGAAGGGCGGAGGAAAGACGGCGGGTCTCCGTAGGTCTGTGAGGAGGAGAGGAGGGAAAGAAACGTCCCTGTGAAGTGGGATCACGGGTGTCACTGCTTTATCCGTGGGTGTGCGTGCCCGAGCATCTATGTGGTCCGGCGTCACACGCGCATGGGGGAGCGAGGGGGGCGGTATGTGTGCGACGGCGAGTACAGGGCGAGAACAGAGAGAAAGCGGGGCTTCAGAGAAGTGTACGGATACAGCCCTGCAGCGCCCGTCCACAGGCGCTGCAATACACAGCGCCAAAAATTGGGCAAGAGAGAAGTGGAGCGCGCGTGCACTCGAGCGCGCACGCATACTCAGGCGTAGGCATGGCGGAGACGGCCTCATCAGTGAAGCACGCGCCTTCTCTTTCCCTTTGCAAGCGTGTACCGCCCCAGTTGGAGACCCGAGCGAACCCGACGCTGGCAAGTACGCACTACGAGGTCGTCGTATGCGCACCTTCACAGGACGCGCCGCCGCGGCTGCTGCGGCGGCGGTGGAACGAACGGAGGGGGGAAGGATGGGGAATGTGGATCAGTAACAGGGAAGGAGAGAGAGCCGGACGCACGCAAGGCAAAGAGAGGGCATGCGACAGCATCGCGGAGGCTCGCACCACCACTACCAAGTGGTGAACAAACCGACAAGTTACCACACACGTTATACAGACACGCACGCCAGCGCGTTCGCCCGACGCCAGCGACCTCTCAAGCACCTTGACTAACACCCCATCGTCTTTCGTGCCCAATCACAGGAAGTACTCGGGTGGGGGCTGCTTCGCGAGATGGCCGCGCACATCAGCGGTGGCTGCGGTGAAATACACGACGTTTCGATCCGTCTTGGAGTGCTCGCCCACCTCGAGGATAGAGGCGACATTACCACACCGGTAGCAGTAGTTTGGGGCTGACCACACCGTGCAGCAGTTGCTATCAAACATCGACTTGTACCCCTCCAGCACCAGCTGGTGCGCACGTGCAATGAGACTGAGACCGTTTCGGTGATTGAAGTTCTTGGCGACATCGCCACCAAAGACAAAACCCGCGCCGCGCTGGCTTACGCTCCACCCCTCTATGTCCTCTGGGTCTGACCAAAGCAAGTCGCTCATGGGGCCCTCGTGTGGTACCTCCTGCTTGCGGTCCAGCACACGCACTTCATCGAGCGTGCCAATCTGCGGACTGAGGCCGCCGTGCACACAGAAGATGTCCTCCTCCACTACTGCGCCGAGTGGCATGTAGTCAAACAGCTCCGTGCACAGCCGCCACACGTTCGCGCAGCCGTACTTGCGGTAGCACTCGTCGTAGAAGCCATACACCTGCGTGATCTGGCGCGACTCGTGATTACCACGCAACAGTGTTATGCGATCGGGGTAGCGCGCCTTCAGCAGCAGCAGCAGGAGCAGCGTCTCCACACTGTGGTAGCCACGGTCGACGTAGTCGCCCATGAAAACATACGACGTCTCCGGCACTCGCCCGCCCTTGCTGAAGAGCTCCAACAAGTCGTAGAACTGGCCATGAATGTCACCGCAGAGCGTGACGGGGGCGTAGATGGTCTCTATGTTGCCCTCCTCCAACATGAGGTCCTTGCAACGACTACACAGCTGTACCACCTGCTCCTCCGTGAGCAGCTTCCCCTCGTACATCGCCTCCAGTTGCTGATTCAAATCGCTCGACATGGTTCACCTTCAACACGGGGCAGGGGAAGGGAAGAGGTGTACGCTCTTGCGTGGGTGAGGGGGTGTATCGCACGTGCAACTCGTCGGGCAGCCTTCTTGCCCTTTGAACCCCAGGGCGTTTTGATGTGAATATAGAGGTGTCTGCGTGTGTTCGACTGATAAAAGCACGGAAGGGAAGGAGGGAGGGAGGCGGCGGCGACGACGACGCAGGTGGCTTGCATGCAGACACGCACGTACTGTCGTCGTCTCTACTTATCTGGGTATCTCTCTCTCACACACATGCACGACTATACAATGGCCAACAACATACGAGAAAAGGAGAAGCAACAACAGTGAAGGCAAATGTGCGGCGATGCCCCCCCCCGTGTGCGTGTGAGGGAGAGAGGGAGGGAGACATGGCAATGAGCAGCGAGGGCGGAAGAGGGGGTGGCCGAGACTGGGATGGGGGGGAAGAGCATCGGGCGTCTTTTCCATCCCGCTTTCCACCGCCATTTGACGGCCCACCGAGTAGCGCTTCACACGTCGGGGAGAGCAGAGACGTGGAGGAGGGCGTCGCTTCCATACTGCGCACTATACAAACCTGTGTGCGTCGACGGCGCGCCTTCGTGCTGGATGGAGCTCCCTTAAGCGGGCGGTAGAGAGCACGGTGTTACGCAGGGGAGAGCATACGCTTGTGTCTTATATGTGAAGAGAGGAGGAGGGTATGATGTTATGCGTTTAAGTGTGTTGTGTAGCGCCACGCCGCGCCGCCCGTCGCACACAGCCATGCCTACAGATGTGTATAGAGATGCAGAGAAGGGCAGCGTCTACAGAGAAATAGGAAAGGCAAAATGGTAGTGGAGCGCAGAAACACAGATGCGCACACGCATACACCGAACGGAGGAGGGGGTGAGGGTCGAGGACAAGGGCCAGGGCGGAGGAGGGCGGAGGGAGAGGAAGTGAAGACAAAAATCAAGAGCTGCATCATGCGGCGTATGCATGTTTTGCGGCTGCCATGATGCCGCCTCCTAAGTTACGTCGTTCACTTGCGTTTCTGCACCATCGCCCCCGCCGCCCTCTCCCCTCCGGCGTCATGGGTTCGACACCCATACGACCTTCAGCACACGGGATCCACACTACATAACGAACGAAGAAAAGGAGAAAGAAGCCAGCACTGCCCGCGTCGTGTGGAGTGTGTCCGCAAACAACTCAGCAGCGCTGCAACAATAAGAAGCAGAGATTGCGGGTTTGTGTATTTGTTGTTCGAAGAGCTATGGGGGTGCCGCCAGTGTCTGTCATCACACGTCACACACATACGCAAGCATACAACGTGTATGTGTGTGACGTGTGATGACAGACAACATGGGCAGACACACGATAGAGAGGGGGAGGGAGGAGGGTGTGGGGAGGAGCAACGACTCGCCCACACGTGTTTGGCGGGCTTACGGCTGCTGCGTGGGTCGCAGTATGATGGAGGTGCTGTTCACGCAGTGCCGCTCGTTCGGTGGTGGGTTTCGGAAGCCCTCCTTACGGAAGACGTGCCCGAGGTGGCTGTTGCACGCGTTGCAGACAATCTCGACACGGCGGCCGTCCTTGTCCGGCTGCTCGCGCACCCGCTTTGGGATGCAGTCGTAAAACCCGGGCCAGCCACAGCCGCAGGCGAATTTCATGGAGGACTGGTAAAGCGGCGTCTTGCACCCGGCGCACACGTACTCCCCCTCGTCGAAGACGTCGTCGTACTTCCCACCGACGGGGTCAGTGCCCTTCTCACGCAGAATATGGTACTCCTGTGCTGTGAGGATACGCCTCCACTCTTCATCGCTCATATCCTTTGACCCATCTTTCTCCTGCGGCCCAGCGCAGTTCGTCAGTGGCGTGGTCATGCCTAAGCGAAATTGCCGACGTTGATACAAAACACCGGCGGCGACGGCGCCGACGGCGTCAGCGCAGTTGGACACGCTAAAGGAAGACGAGGTAGTCGCGCCCACAAACACTAAGCGGGGGCGGCGCACGAACGCGCACTTGTCGGGTGTCCGAAAAACCGACGAGACGCTCGATCGCAGGGATCCTGCCACCGTCACGGGCACAGTAGTGAACGCGCAGCGCGAAGAGAATAGAGAGGTTGCGTGCCAAAATGAGCGGCTTGGCATATAACGGGGAGAGGGAAGAGGGGTCGTGCGACCAACAACGCAGAATGATGCGCGCCGATGGGCGAAGCCGACGCGACTGATCGGGTTCCGTGTCGGAGTGCTTGTGTCTGTGTGATGAGGCAATGATGGCAACGCACCGTCGAAAAGAAAGTGACCGCTGTCGCAGGGAAGAGAGCGAGAGAATCGCCTTTGCCGAAGTGGATGAATGCCCGAACAGAACTTGCAAGTGTGCGCGGCAGGGTAGGAGATGGGCGGTTGAGATGGGAGGAAGCAGAGAGCGAGAGAAGGCAAGAGCTGAGGAGCACCGCAGGAAGGGGGAGTAAGATGGAGGAAAGGGAGAGCAACGAAGAGGCAGTTGGCCATGCCACGTCACAAGCACGCACAGAGAGCCCACAGCAAGTCACGCAGGCACACCCATACGGCAGATGTACAGGTGGCTCATCTATCCCTGACAGAGCCAATGGTGAACTTGTACGTGCGCGGCCAGCTGTCCGCTGACTGACCCTAATACCCAACGTACGTCCTCACAGTGGAGCTGCACGTTATCAGCTGAGCACATCCCTCCATCGTGCATTGCCACGGCCGCCAAGCAGTGCGATCGGCCCCCATGCTTGCGCGTCGCGATGGTGTCAGCTGCTCGAGACGCAAGGCACGCACGCACGCACAGCCACGCAGCCAGAGGAGGAGGAGAAGCATTTTTTACCTTTCCATCCCTTCACGCAGAAAAGAGACGCCACGAGACATCGCGCTGACGGAACAACACGCAGTAGCCGGTGACAAGGCCGTACAGAGAACGGAAACAACGTGCGTGCGCTCTCTGAGCGAGATCCGCGTTTGAAAACAGCACACACACGCACACCAATATATATATATATATACATGTAGGGAGATGCGTGTGTATGCGTGCGCTCAATACATCGCGATACTTCGGCACGGGTGCCGCTCTCTCTCCCCCGCTCCTACCGTGGTGATTTTAGCACCGCTGAGGCGCTTGCAGACTCCACACGGTGAACGAGTTCGGCACACACACACAGAGACAGAGGGGGTGAGAAAAGCACACACACGCCTGTCTGGCGATCCATCACGGGATGCGACGGAGCTGCAACACGCCTCCCCATCCGCACCTTCTCCACAGCGTTCGGGGAGGGCAATGCAGCGCACAAGGGAAGAAAAGCACGACAGAAAGGGACCATAAAAGAGAGCATAAGAAAAAGGGCGAAGAAAAAAAAAAGATGAGCCGCAACGCACGGAGAGGCTATGGCGCACGTGCAGGGGCTAATAGAAAGCGGGAGGAAAGGTCAGAGATGGGAGGCGGGCGGACATGAAGCGGTGATGGAATGAAGGGAGGGCCGCAAACGCCTGCTGCAGCAAGCACGTTGGCCGCACGGACTCGATTCCCAGACCACAAGGCGGGGGCTGCAACAGGCAGCTGCGCCGCGTCCTCCCACTTCTCTCTCTGAGTCCTCTCAAGTCAATGTGAAACAAAAAGATAGGCGAAAAGGCCACAGTGCACGCGAGCGCAGTGAGAGATGGAATACACAACTGACAAGCAACCAGGGGGAGGGGGGACAGGGAAGGAATAGGTCAGCGGATACGGCACAGAGGGGGCAACGGCGAGCGAGCCAGAGACCGAGAGCATGAGAAGCAGCGCACAGGGGGTGGGGGGAGGCATCGCGCCCGCCTCCCCTGTGCCACGCTTCCGCGCTACGGATGCTACTCCGTCTCCCACAGGTCACTCACACCCCTCGTGTGTGCCAAGGCGTGCGCCATGCGTCATTCTGTCCCTGCTCGCATTCGCGCACAGAGGGCAGTAGGCGACCTGCATACCCTGCCAACAGGTACCCACGCACGCAACGTAGAACGCACGACGCACGTACCTGCACACGGCTTCACAGAGACGGGAGGGGGCTTAGTATTAGGGGGCCGGGGAGCGAAAGGGAAGGGTGCGCACTTGCGTGCCCTCACGCGCACCCGCCACAGAGTTATTTTACGGCGCGCCCGCGGCCGCAGCGGAGTGACGATACGCAACAGGGTAGTAGCGGTGACGGTGCGCAGCGTGTGCACAGACGTGCACGCACACACTAAAGTCCCGCACACCATCATCGTCACCCCACGCACCGCCGCGCACACACGGGACGAATGAGTCAACGAAAAGAAAGGCGCATTATGTTGGGCAAACGCTCACAGGCGGGAAGGAATAGGAGGGGGAGGGGGGGAGGAGGAAGGGAGGGAGGGGGCGAGGGGAGGTCATCCGCTGTGGACGCAGCGTCACGCAGGCCGCCGCCGGCTGTGCCGGTGCACATGCGCGAGCCATGACGAGCCTACAGCTCCGGACGAAGTGGCTCGTCGTGTACCACGGACTTATCGCGGAGCCCAAAGCGGTGCGCAGAGCCACCGCTGCGGCTCATCAGCGCCAGCACAATCAGCGACACCGCAACGGCAAAAAGTGCACCTACGCAGAACGTCGCGATGGAGATGCCGGCAACAGCGCCTCCAGAGACTCCGGACATCTTCACCGTCAAATTCACGAGGTTATTGCTCCCGTGGCTGCCCAAGTCCAGGCACGAAGCAGACGTGCACTTGCACTGCGACCCCGGCGCGGATAGAACGTAGCCGGGCGCGCACGCATACGCGGGGCACGCCGAGCGGTACAGCAAGCATGACTCGGGCAGCGCCACGGAAACGGTCTGCTCCTCCTCGGCCGTCGGGCAGTCCAGCAGAGCAGACGTCTCCTCGTCCAGCAGACACATCCCGCGCGGGTCTGTTCCCACCGTCCACGCAACATAGCGCCGGAAGTCCTCCAGTGGGCACAGGTTGTCCGTCGCAGCGTAGTTCGTCCCGTTGCTGCGCTGGCACTGCAGCTGCCACGTTGTGTCCCAGGAGAAAGTGAACCCAGTCTCAGGGGTCTGGCCAGGCCACCCACGCAGCACACGCACGCCATGCTCGCCACTGCTCGCGCTCTTCACAAGCTCAAGCACCAGCGTCTGCGCGTAGGGAGGCTGCATCGCGTGCACACCTTTGTCGCCCAGTGTGCCCCACACGGCCCCCAGAGAAATGTCGTGGCCGCTGTAATGCATCACCTTGTATGTGTTGCGGCCAGCAACAAAGTCATCGATGTTCCTCACCACCTGCTTCAGGAACGGCTGCCCGCGCCCGCCCTGCTGCACAGAGAAGGAGTTGCTGGGGTCGTAGTACCACAACCCGCGGTAACTCTCTGCGATAATCTCATGCAGGTCGTCGTACCGGGCGGCAACAGCGGCTGGCAACTCGCCCACAGCGAGCTTCGCAGTGGCGATATCATACACCATAAGGACACAGCCCAGGCGTGTCGTGAAGTTGGAGCAGTAGCCCTCACTCCACACCGCCGCACCGAGATCCCTGAGCTCCGTCCAGTCGGGAAAGTAGCGGTCAATCGTGGGGTTCATGCGCGCCGACTGAGCGGCGCCTGCGTACGTGATATACAGCGCAACCCAAGGCTGCGAGAAAGTGTATAGAATCGTGTCCTGAGATATTGGCACAGTGTGGATGGCGGGGATCAGCCGGCTCTCGTTCGGGAACATCCCAGCAAGGAACATATGTGCACTCTGCAGCGTGCGTTGCACATCCGTGGAGTGCGACTCCACAAGGGTGAGATCGTAGTCCGATGACGGCAGAAACGGCTCATCCACAACGGTCGCGTCCGTGTTGTAGCGTGTGCGCAGGAAGCTGCCCACGTTCCGCATCATCATCTCACCCTCCGGGTTCAGGAACCCGCACGGCGTCGAGCCGCAGATGGCCGTTGTGTTGTGGGTTGGTACCGCCGAGCGCGAGCCGTGGCGGTGCAGCACCTGCACCTGCTGCAATACCCACTCCACGCTGCCGCGTGAGGGGGTGGGCAGGTGCGCAACAGCCAGCAGCGCTGTAACGGTCACCAGCACGCACATCTGGCGCATGCTGTGCGGGAGAAGCGAGCGCACCACAGCGGGCATCGGCGTTTGCGCGGCGAAGCAAGGAACGAGAGGAAGAAGGCGGGGCGGCTTCGGTGGCAGAGGGAGCGAGTGGGGCGGAAGGGCAGAGGGCTGCAAAGAGGGAAGATGGCCAGGGAGCGTTGGCTTTATCTGCGCACCCGCACGTGTGTGTGCGTGCGTGCAAAGAGAGTCGGTGGGGGATGGCAGGATGGAGGGAAGAGGCCGACGCAGAGAACAGCGGAAAGGCAAGAGGGAGACAGAAGGCGAGGAAGACAGCAGTGGTTCCTGTTTTCGTATGCTGGGAAGTCGATGGAGCAAGTCAGTGGCACGTGGGTGGCCGGCGTCAAAACCTTCGAATAGCGCCCATGACGGTGGGCCAGAACATACGTGGAGGGCAATAATCTTGTGGGCCGGCCGCTCTCTCTCACATTCAGTGAGGCAGCGGTGCAAGTCACACACGGAAGCCCGCTCGAGTCGGCAAAGTCAGCTCTTGTCTCCCTCGACAACTGTCTCCCCTCCTCCTCGCATTCCGCGCTCACGCTCGCGGTATGCTGAGAGGAAGACCCACCCGGGCACGCACACGGGCAGACACCAGCAGGGGCGCATGCAAGCACACTGATCAGCTTCCCTTTGCAGCTAAGTAGCTCAACGGCTATAATGGGCCGTCTAGGGAGACAAGGTCAAAAAAGGAGCACAAGAGGGAATGACGCACGGCGCACACGCACAGAGGCAGAGGGAGTGACAGAGGTGCAGAGAGTGTGAGGCGGGGGGGGGGGTGCGCCGACATCGTTCGCGTACCCTGGAACAGACGCATGCAGGCACACATGAAAGGGGAGCAGCAGGAGCAACATAGACGGAGAGAGAAGGCGAAAGAGGGTTGCACAGATGCTCCGCAATGAAGCACCTCTCGCTTCCCCATCGCTCGCACTGATGACGGCGTACTCCTTTGTTTCGTCTCGTTATCATGTTCTCGTGTCGGATGATGGAGAGAGGGTACTGGCTGCGCAGCCGCTCACGGTGGGAAGGGAGGAAACCTTACTGGGCGTTGTATGAGTGGTAGAGTCATCATCCAATGCGGCATGGCACGTGCACCCGCGCGCGTGAATATTGCTGGCGCAGGCTGTGTGATCCTCCTCCTCCCCGCCGTCCTCTCGCCGATGCTGATCGCCTACCGCCTCTTCAGTGCTGCACGCTTCAGCGGCTTCTTCAGTTTCTTGCGCGGCGGCGGTGGTGCCACGTCCTCCACCTCGTCCTCTTCGCCGTCCTCATCGATAGTCTCTGCCGCCTCCTCATCCTCCACTGCGTCTTCGTGCCTTTCGTCGCCGTCGCCGGTGTCGTGGCGGCTCCGCCGACTGAAACCCACATCCCAGGAGTCGTGCCGGACAGGCCGCATGGCTCCGCCCTTCTTCGGCGCGGCTGGGCGGATCTGCTTCACTGCTGCTTTGCCACGCCGCCTTTCAACAGCAGCAGATACGGCATTGTCGTCCTCGCCCCCTGCTGCAGTGTCGCCCTCCTCGATGCCGTCTTCTCTCTCCTCAAGGGCGCTCATGTCCCCGTCGTCATGATAGTCGTCCGGCTCTGCTGACGCTCGACCTTTTCTAGGTGTAACGCGCCCCGCGCGCTGCTTGCGGCCGCTGGCTCCAAAGGTGCGTGAAGGGAGCTCGATAGCGCCCTTGCCCGTCCGCCTTCCTGTCACGCCGCCGTGGGCATGTGTTTTGCGTGTAGCTGCCGCTGCACCGCCCTTGACCGGCATGCGCGCCTCCTCGTCCGCACCTTCGTCGTCCTCTGCGACGTCCTCGTCCTCTTCAGCGGTTGCAGCCTCATCGTCCACCGCTGCGAGGTAGCCCTTGTGCCCTGTCTGGGTGCGTTTTCCAGAGAACGACGACTTGGCGGCGATAGTGGTGGCATGGCTCTTGGGCGCCGCCGTGACCGCCGTGCTGCGCCTGCGCTTTTTGGCGGCTGCCGTCATCGCGGTCCCTTCCTCTTCGTCGGCCTCATCGACTGCAGTGGCTGTAGTCGTCGTCGCCTCTTCGTCAGCCTCCTCCTCCTCTGCAGCTGCGGCTTCCAGCTTATCATCGTCCTCATCGTCGGCCTCGACTGCGGAGGCAGCTGCCCGTGCAGACTTCTTGGCCAGCCGGCTACGATTCAGTGACCGGCGGTGCTCTACCACGTCGTCCTCCTCGTCGGCCTCATCTGCCTCATCGATGATGCCTGTAGGCTCAGGCCTGCGAGCGGCTTTGGGCAGCGCGGCCGTTGCGGCTGGCCCCTTGCCTGCTGCGGAGGCTTGTCCATCGCGGATCATACTCGCCCTGGACGCCAGCTTCGGCCGCGCAGCCAAAACAGCAGCAGGTGCCGCAGCCACCTCAGCGCCGCTGTCTGAGGACGCCGAAGGGCCCGTGCGCGTGCGTGCCCTCGTTACAGGGCTGACTGGGGTCATTGGCGTGGGGCTCGGTGGAACGAGGCGTGCATTGTCACCGTACTTGCGACGCGGGTAGAGCTCTTGCAACCTCTTCTCATGCTTTGAGGAGCGCCACCACGCGTCAGCATCGCCAGGGGCAGCAGAGCCATCGACGACATCATGAGCGGTTGCTGCCGCAGGCGCTGGGCGGCGTATCACACGCTTCGCTGCCGAGTGGTGGTCCTTCTCTTCAGCCACCTCTTCAGACGCCCCCTGGCCCTCCACTCGCGCTTGCTCCGCATTTGCCGAGGCATGTCCATTGGCGTCCAGCGTTGTTGCCCTCGAAGTGTCGGTACCAGTCGCGGCAGACGGCGATGCGTGCGTGGCGCCTGTAGGTAGCTGTACGCCACCCCCATTCACAGCGCCGCTGATCGGCGGGAGGGCGTGCATTTCCGCTCCTCCAGAGCACAGACCACTCTCCACGAGCGGGCGCTCAGGCTCGGACATCAGCAGCTTGGTGAAGTCATTGCGGCCGCCACGCTTGGCAAGTACGAAGGCCTCCCCCAGGCTCAAGCCATCCTCCTGTGCTCCTGGCAGGCCCTTCAACATGTCGTAGAGGGTGACGCTGGCCATCATAGCCCCCGTCAGTGCCTCCATCTCCACCCCTCCTTTGTTCTCCGTGGCGACGGTGCAGAAGCAGTAGAGGACGCTGTATTCGGGCCGGCTCTGCTGCGGGCCCGGCTCCGAGGTTCGGCGACGCAGCACCACCCGATGTGGCATCTGCGCCGGTCGCGGCGGTTGGAGAACCTGGCGACGACGGAAGGTGAAAGAGCAGCGCTGGATCGGCGTCGGATAGCAAAAGGGGACGAGCGAGCTCACCTGCTTAACGGCGTTGGTGCCGGCCACCACGGCGGTGGCGAACAAGGGACCCTTCTTGCTAGTGTAGTACTCCTCCACGATGGAGACAGACGGCATCGCCGGCCCGCCCCCGCCGAAAGCGGCGGACGGTGGCGGTGTGGCAGGAGTCAAGAGGTGCTTCATGCCTTGCAGGTACACATTGGTGGTGGGAGGCACGACAACAGTGGCAACAGCTGTGGCGAGGCGATAGAGAGGGCGGCGAGCGGAGGCGGAGGATGAGGCAGTGGTGTCCGAAGATGCGCCGTTGAATCCACCATCTGTGGCCAGAGGCAAGGCAGCGCCGCCCTTGTCGGCTTCTGCGGCGGCCGCTACTTTAGCGTCGGTGGAGGTGCTGCTGCCCCTGTGTGGGCCCCGCCCGCCACCGCCGCCTTTGCCGCTGCCAGCGGACGATGAGCCAGAGAGCCCGGAAGCCTTGGCTTGTGCGCTGCTGCGACGAGCGGAGCCTGCAGCGCCGCTTCCGCTGCTGCCAGACCTGCGCAGCGGACGCCGCAGCACGTGTCGGCGCGGTGTCGAGCCCTTCGCCTTAACCAGTTGCAGCAGGCAGCGATGGAGCATGTTGCTGCTAGCGCTCGTAGCCCACGCTGATGCCACCCTGAGCAGAGATGATAGAAATGAAAGACGCGTGAGGCGATGCGAAAGAGGGAAGGCGAAAAGGTGCAGCAGCAGCAGCGGCTGCCGTCGATAAGAAAACGTTTCTCCTCCCCTTCCCCTCCTCAAACGAAAATGCGAAGCACTCGAAGGGTGGTGGTGGTGGTGGGAGACGACAAAAGGATTGGGTGTGTGGGGGTGAAGATATGCCTGTGAGTCTATGAAGGTTCTGTATGCCTTGAAGGAGCCTCTCTTGCTCCTTCTCTATGCTGTGTCGTTATGTCGCCACGTAGGCAGCAAAGGTCGCCGTGGAGGGAAGGGCAGACAGATGCGTTGGGCTGCGGTAGTTGGTGTTGGGAGTACGTCGTGCATGCGGGGTGTACGGAGTGCGACTGTGGAGGAAAAGGGAGAGAAGAGGGCGCCGTGGTGGTGGTGTTGGGGGGGGGAGTGCTCGTCCTTGTCGGAGTAGAGACGGCGAACGGTTGAAACGCGTACCGATGTATGTGAATCACGAATGCGAGCACACACGCACGATCCCAGGCACTCCCCGCTGCAGTGACTCTCCCGCTCTCGGTGGGCTCTTGCCCTCACGATACCTGCCAAACACGCACGGTTCGATTCGCGGAAAGACGTCACCGAGGCGACGTCCCTTCAACGCAGCACATATATCAAGAGCGGAGAAACAGAGAGGGCAACGCGTGAAGGCGAGAAGTTGTCGGCGAGAGAGAGAGCAGAAGGAGCTACACGCGTACGCGGATACATGTGTGAGCTCATGGATTTGGTGGGGGATGCGTGTGGTGAATGGCGGAGGAGATGCACCGATGGGTCAAGCTCCGCAGTATGCGTACAGACACACTCCCCCCCCCCTTGGGAGAACAGGAGAGAGACACAGCAGAGAAGCCAGGCAGGCCTACAGAAGACTGCGCGTACAACGGCACTGGCGACTCTTTGGCTCCCTATGTTTGCATGTGGGTGCCGACACTTGGCGGTGAAGCGGTAGTTCTTCAGCATCGAAGACACGACAGCAGAGAAAGAGGGTATCTTCACCGAGCCCGTGCCACCGAAGCACGCAGTGGCGAGGGGCGGGCAAGGAAAGGTGGAGGAGGGGAGCAGTAGAATGGCGACTGTCCACCTTCACAGCTCTTCGCCCCTCCCCCACCCTCACATACACATACGTGCACCAGAGATACGAGCCTGGGCACCACTAACGTTTGTGATGCCAAAGGACGAACGAGGGAGTGGGGGTCAAGCAGTAGTGGCGCGCCGCGATATGGGGCGCCACCTTTCTTTTCGTTTCTTGGCCGGGCTTATGGGACAGCTCTCAGCGCATCAGCAGCACACGCACACGCAGCTCCTGCAACTCGCCTCTGCGTCAGCATCCACTGCCGAGCATACGCATCAATGCTTCGACGGATGCTGTAACAGCGCCCTTCGCTCCTGTCNTCTCGGCGGGTGTCAGCGCACGAAATGGACGAGGTGGAGTAGACGGCGATGTTGCAGCAAACGCTTCGTCCGCCCAGTGCTCCTCGTCGTCCACTTCGGCTGATGGGCGCCGGTCGCACTCCACCACGCGCATCCGACGGTGCGCAAGCCGTTCCTCGGAGAGACACAAAATGGGACTGATGTCATCCAGCGTCAGTGGCGAATAGACGATGGCGTCGTCAACGGCACTGCGGAGGTGCACGTTGCCTCGGGCAGGGGTATACAGAGTCGTGTTGCTGGATGTCGACGCAACACGGCCAACCCCCTCCCTCTGCTCCTCCTCAGCCGCTGTTGACGCCGAGGCCAGCACCTGCCAAGCCGGTACAGCATGCTCTCTATCAAGCAAACTTGCTGGACGGCACGCGCGCGCGTGAAGATGCTGTGATGGCGGCAGCGGCATCAACGCCACGGGAGGCAGGCACAACAGCTTCGTCGACAGCGGGGTTAAGAAGCCGCAAACGCCGCCGCGCGCGCTCCAAGGGTCTCCGTCGTCCTCGGAGGAGAGCGTATGAAGAGTGGGTCGGACATCCACGTCGCCGCCACCGCAGATGCTGTCCGCACCGCTTGGGTCGCGCATGCCCCCCTCTTGCATAGGAGGGGCCGGGTGGGCACCGGTGAGGCTGCCAACAGCGGCTTCCTCCCCACGCTGGTGCTTCGCCCGCGGCCATGAAGAATCGGGGCCAGCTCGGCTGCCTCCGTCCTCGGTTTCGACGTCTCTGAACCGCCGCTTCGCATTCGACGCAGGCGGCGTCGAGGCCTCTGTTTGGAAGCCCGCGCCGCCGCAGGTGGGCTCAAGGCACGACTGCCGTCCCTCGCCCCCTGCTGTCCACGGAGGGAAAAGTTTGCTGAGACTGGCGTCGCTGCTGCTGGATGAGCGCGAGCACGGGCGGGCACCTTCCAGCGGAGGCGGTCCTTGTGGCATGCGTGCGCCACGAATGGCGCCAAGTAGCGTCTCGTAAGAGGGGATGCACTCGACGTCGTCGCCACTACTGCGGAGACGACGACAAGGGTCAGCTGCCAGCCAGCTGGACGATGACGTTGGCGCACGAGTAGCGTGGCTCGGGGGCGCATCGACAGCCACACCGCACAGAGTTGCTGTCGCCACACCCAACGGTGCAGCTGCTGTCGGCGGCGACGGCATTTGCGGCGGTGGAGGGGTAGGAATATGGTTGGTGATCTCGGCGCCGAAGACGCGCCATGGCGTGCTGCGCGGGGCCTGAGCCGCACAAAGCGGCAGCGCCGGTGGTGGAGAGGCATCGCGCTGTGGCGCCGGCAGCGGATACGACCCGCTTCCGCCGCGAGGCCGCGGCATACCTGCAGGGCGAGGGAGCGGGTAACGACGAGGGTAGCGAGGGATGCCGTGAACGACTCATCAAGTCGCAGAAGGCTTGCGCTCTCGCTTGCAGCCTACCAGGGCGTCGAGGCGCAGAGCGCAGGGGTGTGCACGCCTACCTACCTTCGCAAGTGTGCGCGCGTTTGTTCTGACGGCAGAGTCGACGCGCGCCTCTATAGATCTATGAGAAAAGCAAGCAGAACGCAAGAGGATGTGTGAGGGGGGGGGCGGCACTGCTGCTGGTGTCTCCGTGGCGACATGAGTGTCGAAGATATCGCTGTGGAAGTGCGCGCGTGTGCCTGTGCGTCTATACGTGCTGGTTTCCGAGGTGGAAAGCTACATAACTTGTACAGAGGGGGAGAAAAGGGCGGAGAGTGCAGTCAGGAAGGTATGTATGCAAAAGAGAGGAACGGTGTCATGCGTGGCGGAGTTGATCTCTATCGCAGAGTGGTATGGCGTGGAGACGGAGATTCGCGCATGGGAGAAGAAAGGGTTTGTGGCCACGAGGTAGACGGCGAGGCCAAGGCTTCTTGTAAGCTGCAACACGAGAAGGCGGAGTGGCAGTGCTCGCGCATGTGTGTGCGTCCTTTACGCATCTCTCGCAATTGGCGCTGAAAGGGTGAGTGTCGTGATCAAACGCACCTGCGTGTGCGCATCTCGCATGAGCCCACTTACATGCATCCAAACACCTCATCGCCGCCATTCACGACGGTGCTGTAAACCGCCCCACTCCTCCTGTCCGTTTCCCCACCCACCCACCCTTTCAATCGTAACACTATGATCGGTTTCCTTTCGTGTGTGTCGACTGTTCTTCTGCTTTTTTTTCGGAGGGGGGTTGTTCCGAGACAGCCAGACACCGGCATCATCATCCTGCGAGAGCATGCGCAGTCCGCACTTGGTCCCCTCTCTTCCTCCCGACGAAAACAAAAAACGAAAGGGCACGAGCATACACCTCATGCGCAGCACCAGGTTCAACACACGCACACACACTCACACGCGCTCGCAGCACCAGCGCACCCTGGCATAGATATAACCACAACCGCCGCCTAAGCACGCACGCGCGTGCACACTCGGGCATACTCGAGCAGCAAGAGAGAGAAAGGATGCCGGCGACGGAAGGCACCGCTGCACTCTCTACCTCCCTATTTCCCACTTCAGGTAGTCGAACCAAAAAAAAAAACAACAACGGAAGGGCATGCACGCGCCGAGGGAGGAGTCTGACGCGCGAGACGAGATACGGCGAGAGGGGAAACTCAGACAAAAATATGGCCAGGCGCACAAGAGAAACAGACAGCGCAGAAAGGGGGAGGGGATGGGGACACCTCCTCCCCCTCCCCTCCCTCCACAGCCCTCTCTCCCCTCCTCTCGCTAGTATTCATCGGCAGAGCTGTGCCACGTCCAACTCAGACCACAGCATCAGACCCATCCTCTCCTACCCTCCTGATAATGCCGTTGGGTCTCACCGGCACCGCCACCTACCACTCCTCACCCCCGCTGGAGCACCCCCGTTCTTTTTTCGTGGGTGGTCGAGAGCGGGGTCTCAGCAAAGACTATGTGGCCGCAGACACACCCACGTGTGGACGGGGGGGGGGCGGTATGCGAAACAGAAAGCAGAAGTGGGGGTGGAAATGGGGCGCATGCCGCATGGTAGGGTTATTTGTCAGGCAGGAGAACCAACGCTATCACGGATGTGGTGACCACAACGGCTGCACAAAGGATGTGGGTGAGGGAGGCGAAGAGGGAGCACCGCGCGACATCACCAGGGACAACATCGGCCATGCGAAGGAGCGAAAAACAGACCAGAAGAAAAGCAAGCGCACGCCAGCATCAAAGAATAAATGGACAGAAAACGGCGAGAGGAGGAAAGGCAACGACACGAGAAAGAGGGAGAAAGGGAGGGCTACAGAAGGAGGAGACGCGTCCGCTGGCAACAGCCCACAGGCGCACACGCAGAGAACGAGAGAAAGAACTGAGTCGTGGAGGGTGTGGTGATGCACATCGCGGAAGAACTGAAGTGGGGTTAATGGCAAAACAAAAAAACAGAGAAAGAGGAAGGGGGAGTGCAGCAAGGCGTGGGGACGAGTGAGCGCACATGATCTGCCCCACTCCCTCTTCATCCACGATCAAACTTACCCCAGGAGAACGTTCGCCAAGTACTCGCGAATATCTGCCGACCCGCCGCGCAGTGCCAGGTGCAGTGCTACGCGGTTGTCAGTTGCAATGAACACCTTCGCCTGTACTAGCACCAATGTGCGGTCCTCGTCCGCCAGCACACCAGACATCTTAAGCACGTGCGATGTTGTGGTGATCTTCTCAGGCACGCCGCCCTCGATGTACATCCCAAAGAAGTCAGCCAGCTGCTGCGCTGCCTCCGTCAGGTTCTTCATCGAGTGCAGCGCAAAAGTGCCAGCCGTCTCATTGCCCTCCTGCTCTGCCCACTTGTCCTCCATGCCGTCGCCCAAGTCTATCGGCGTCACAAAATCGCTCACGTCCACGTCAAAGCCCTCCATCGGGTACTCGTCATGATCTCCGGCGTCCTCGTCCTCGCTCTCGGCCATGGCGAAGCGGAACATCGGCTCCACCGTGCCGCTCGGAAACTTGCCCGGTGCATACTGCAGCACCACGTACCCGTACTGGGTCTCCCCTGGGCGGATGCTCTCGATGGGAATGGCATAGAGCGGCTCCGCCTCCAGCTCCTCTGTGTTTGTGACCACAACCACGTTCTTGAACAGCATGTTGTCCATCATGTTCTTCACCTTGAACTGCAAAACCACGTGCTCCGGGTACACATGCTTCATGACAGACACAACGTACTCGTTGTCAGCCTCCGTAATGAGAACCGGCTCCGTGCTCCTCGCCGGCTCCCCCAGTTCCCGAAGCTGCTTGACGTGGTGCAAGGCATCACGACCCTGAAGGATGGCCGGCATTGGAGCCGGCATTCCGGAGGCATCCATGTGGTTTGGTGCGGCTGCGATGGCCGCCATGGTATCCGCCGAAGTGGAGCCGCCAAGAACGCCGTCCGCCGACGTCTTCTTGTTCGCTTCACGCAGCGCGTGCCGTTGATGCTGCACTGCCGCCGCGACACTTTCCACGTACGTGCGTACAAGCGTATCGTCATTCTGCAGAAACAGCTTCGTGTACAGCACGGCGCGGTCGCGGACCTCGTCGTCGCCGTCGCTGCAGGAGCGCTTCAGAAGCGCCACGATGGAACGGCGCAGAGATGGCACGCTCGCCGCGATCTTCGCCAGTGTCGTCACGGCGACAGCGCGGACTTCAGGCTTCTCCAGCGTCGCGTGGTTGTACACGTAGCGCACGAAGTGGCGCGGGTTGGAGCAGTGCGGGACACCCTCGCCGAGGTGCATCAAGACCCGCTTCGTGATCTGCGAGAACTCGCAGTCGTCGATGAACTCGGCCAGGTGTGTGAGCACAGCCTCCTTGGAGCTGGGGTTGGACTTGGAGATGTCGAGCATCGCGTCCACCACGCTTTGCTTCAGCGCGCTGCTGCCCTCATCGCTGAGGGCGCGGAAGAGGAAGGCTAGGAGAGTCTCATACTTGCTCGGGAACTTCGCGTTCAGCACACGCATGGCGTCCACGATCGTCAGCTTCAACTGGTCACCGAGCTCACTCATGTAGCTGCCCGAGGACAGCTGGGTCAGCATTCGCCCAATGGTACTCTCCGTCCCCGTCTTCAGCAAGGACGTGATGGCAAGCGTGGCGATGACGCGGTTCGGATCCAGCGCGAGCGCCTCGATCTCCGCGTTGATCGGCGCGACGGCGGCCGGGTGGGTGGTCGAGATGCGGCCGATCAAGTATACGGCGGCAAATCGGAGCACCTGATTCTGCGAGCTCAGGTACAGCTGGAGCATCGTCACAACCGGCGTCAGCTCCTTGTCGGACACGTTGCGCAAGGAGGCAATCGACTTGGCGGCTTCAAAGGCGATCATGTCGCTGCGGTGCAGCATCGAGGTGACAAACTTGTAAATTTCAAGGGAGCTGGTGAAGTCGTCCTGCATCAGCTCCGTGCACATCTTGATGACGAGGCAGACGGCGAGCGATGAGCGGACGCGGCCGGCCTGTGCATCCTCAATGAGCCGATCCACGGAGAGTCGGTCGTTGTTGCGTATCTTGTGCAGCAGCGCGACGGCCGGGTACTGCGCCTTGGAGCGCTCGCGCATCACCTCGTTCAACTGCGTCGCCCACTTGCGCGGCATCTCCGGCAGGGTGTTGGACATGTGGATGCCCGTCACTAGTGCCGCTGTCACCACGCTTGGGTTGCGCGACGTCATGCACTCCACGATGGTGCGATCCATGGAGTTGTACATGCTGCTGTCCATGATGGCGTATAGCGCGCGGATGGCGCTGCTCTTGTCAGAGTCGCCCTTCTTTTTAATATCCGTCATGAGCGCGTTCGACGCGATGAAGCTCTGCTCCACAAGGGGGCTGAGTTCCTTCATCAGGATATACTGCAGACGCCGCAGCTTGGCGTAGTTCGACTGCATGAGTTTCGTGGACATAAAGAAGATGTCCGTCGCCTCGGCCTCGGTCAGCCGCACGCCAATAGACAAGAGGTACAGCACCTGCGTCATGGCCCGGATGGACCCCTCCTCGTCCAGCGGGATCTTGTTGAAGACGCGGCACTCCTGCAGCGCCGACGCCTTGTCGAGGCCCTCGAAGGGCAGAGCGTCGTCCTCCTCGTCATCGTCGTAGCGAGAGACTGCGTCCACCATTGTTTTCGCAGCAGTTCGAATGAGTAGTAGGTATAGTCGCGAAGGAATGAGTCAAGACGCGTCCGTGAAAGTGTGCGTGTGTGTCTGTGTGTGTGTGTGTGGTGTGTGTGCTGTTCTCCATCAAACTGCCGTGGGCAGTTCGCGTTCTTCATTGTATGCATGTGCGTGTCGAGGGGGAAGGACGAAGGTGCAGCAGCAGCAGTGATGGTAGTCGTGGTGGTGGTGAAGAATCAAATACGAAATCACCGTGTGCGGTGGTGTGACTGGGGCGGTAGGCTGCAACTGAACGAGTGCACACGCGTGCTTGCGCCTCTGCGCCGATCCGTCGTACGTGCCGAGGGGATAGCGCTAAGCGGCGTGTGCCCCACGCCCAAGGCGTGCACGATGAAGGCCTGCACGGGCGAAAGCAGGAGCACCCAGGAGCACCCGCAGGCATAGCAGAGGCCTTGAAACGTCACCCCTCTCCCTCTCCTCATTAGCGGCAGTGCCGCTTCGGCTGAAAATCAACGCGTAGGAGATGCGCGCATCCCATCCGAGTAGAACTTAAACAGAAAAGAACTCGAGAGTGGCGCGGAGGAGGGGGGCAAGAACAGGGAGTGTACATGTCTGTATGTATGCACGCGTGTATGCACGTGCGCGTATGTGCTCATCCAGAGAGAGGGGGAACAGCACATGCCACCACACACGTGGCGGCGGCACCTCACTAGGATACAGACATGGAGGAGCTAACAAAAAAGGTGTACAAGGGGGTGCAGGCGCCGTGGAGGACATGAGAAAGAGAGAGGGAGATGGAGCAGAGGGGCAGAGTTGCCGCCCTTGGCGGCGCCACACAACTCCGCCCCTCAACCCTGCTAGTCTACATCGAGATTCCAGGCACGACAGCCATCAAGGAACAAGGCGAACACGTGCTCAAAGACGCCATGCTGGCAGAGAGATACACATACACACATACATATCGACCCGCAGACCGGGACACACACGCACGAAAGAGAGAAAGACGAGAAGGTCACTGGGGGAGGGGAAGACGCCTGTGTGCATCAGTGATCACGAACGACGTTCCGTCCGCTCTCTGCTGTCGCTCAGCAACACAGTGCTGGTGGACTAGCTGTCCTCCTTAGTCTCCTCCTCTTCGATCTCTTCGGAGTACTCTTCGTAGTAGAACTCGATGGTGCAACGCACATGGTAGCCGCGCCATAAAGCTTGAATGCGCACCGCGGCCTCAACCTCATGCAGAGTGTGGTGGCAGAGCAAGGAACAGACGATACTGCTCTGTGCCGAGGAAAGCCCCGTCGTGGTCTGCGGGTCCGCCTTTGCATCGGCCAAATAGGCGGAGGTTTGGGCGACGGAGTCCTTCGTCGAGGCGGACAAGTGTTCCGTCTCGCACGATAACCCTACTACCTGATGTGAGTCTACCGCCGCCCTTTCGTGTGGGCAGGAGGGCGGGAGCCGTGTGCTGCGCAGCGACCCGACGACGTCGGTGCTGACGCTCTGCAGCAAGTTAAGCGGCTTATCCGGGGTGCTGGTAAGGCGGGAGAGGGAGGCTGAGTTGCAGCGACTCTTCGTCATAGACGTGGTGCGCAAACTGAGGGGGTCGGCGGAGACGAGCGAGTGGACAGAGGATCTGCCATCAAAGTCGCATTGATGGATGCGCACCACTGCAGAGGCGCCGTTGCTGCTGTAGATGAACGTGGCGACGGTCTGCTCGACGGTAACTGGCGCCCTCGTGAGCAACGGCGACACCGGCGCAGTCTCGATATTATGTTCGGTGGAGGGAACTCTGTGGAGTGGGGTCGGGCGAGACGCAGCAGCCGCACAAGCGCCATGGATGGAAGGAGGCGGCGGAATGAGCAGTTTGGTGACCGTCGCAACAGGCGCGAGCGCCTCGGGTGCCGGCTTAGGTTGAGGCACTCGGCCACAGCGCACGAGGTACGATCGAACAACGCCTTGGATGAGCGTAGCGTAGGCGTGCAGCGCCTCCTGCGATTGCGCCAGCTTGAGCGAGTAGCTGCGCTGCAGGCGAAGCCGCAATACGCGCCGGTGGGCAGCGCAGGCGCGCCAGCACGTCTGGATGCGGCGAGCGGCAGCGATGCGGTGCATTGAAGTTGGCCGCAGCAGCACGCCAAGCCGCAGCAGCTGGATTCGAACGCGGTACATGCGGTAGAGAGACTGCACCCGGGTGGCGGCGCAATGAAGGACTGCGCGATGCTGCAAGCAGGCCTCGCGCTCCGTGGCGCGCGCCTTTCGCTGAGGGGCAAGCACCGCTCGCGCATAGTGCCCTCTCCAGCGGCACTGCACCGCTGTCGCATACTTGTGTCGGTCCCGGAGCATAAACTGGAAGAGGTCGAACAGCTCCTGCTGCGTGCGGTGCATGCGCCACGTGGATTGAATGCGCGTTGCGGCGTCATTTCGCGCATCCGCAAGACGGCGAGCCACGCCAAGCATGCGGCGCTCCGTTCGTCCGTTCACCAGGGCTTGTCGCGCACGGTAGTGGCGAAACGCATCCCAAATCATGAACGCGTGCGCCTGCAAGTAGGCCCTGTTAGCGCGCACCCGTGTTGCACGGCGGTGCGGTAGCCACGAGCGCACCCACGACTGCAGGGCCACCGTCGCCACCGCGACCTCCTCCCGTCGCCTCTGCAGAGCCAGCCCTGCAGCCCGGTCGCGGCGCAGCTGCTGCAACTCTTCTCGGCCGCGCCACAGGAGCACAAACCTGTGCACCGCACGCTGCCGCACTCGTGCGTGCATAGCGAACTGAGCGAGTTGGCGGCGGTCTCGTGAGCCTGCCAGCACTGCCAACACGCAGCGCATGGCCGCCTCAACGTTATCCACACTTCGAAGCTTCGTGCGCATGACTGCCTCGTATTCGGACTCCTGCGCCGTCAGGTACTCCTCCACGGCATGCTGCCTCTGGCAGAGCAGGTCGCCTACTGCCCAGCGAGCGCAACAGGCGCGCCACCAACGCTGCACAAAAATAATCTGCGGCACTCGCTCCCTTCGCCACTGCTCCTGCATGAGGCGGCGGTGCACGCGGCGCGTGCGCAGCTCACGCCGTGCCAGTTTGCAGCGCCACAAGCACTGAAGGCGAATGGCGGCCGCCACCGAGTGGCGCAGCTGCCTGCGGGCCATGTGCATCTGCCACCAGCTCTGGAGAGTGATGGTAGCAGCCGCGCGCCGCCTCTCGATCTCCCGCTGCACTACGAGGGCCTGGTACCACACCAAGCAGACGCGCCCCCACACCTCCACACTGGCGCGTTGCTGCACGAAGGCTTGGAGAATGGTGACGCAGCGCACTCGCTCTCGATGAGCGCGCAGGCGATGCAGCTCCGCCTTGGCAGGCGTGCGTTCCTTCCAGTGCCGATAACCTGTCTGAATCAGGGCGGCCGCGGCGTCGCGGCGAAGACACATCTCGACGTCCGCCGCACGCCGGCGCAGCGCCTCCCGTGCGAGCTGCATCCGCCACCATGCCTGCACGCGCGTTGAGGAGACCCGCTGCAAGTCTGCGAGGGGGTCCGCAAGGAGACGAGAGTAGCGTGCCTCCGTTTCCAAGTCGAGCTGCCGCAGCAGCTCCGAAGGTCGGACAGGTACAGCCAGCAGCGTAGGATCGAGCACGATAGCGGTGACGACGCCCCTCGCGTCGTGGTGCTCTGTCGCCTCTTCCTCCAGGAGGCCAAAGGCACCGGTAGCATCGCCGCCTTGGCCCTCACGCGACAACGACGCCGCCGGAGAGGTGACGGTGCTCGATGCGCCGACGAAGAGAGCCGTCATGAGTAGCCTGCGTGACTGCGCAGCCGCTGCATCTGCCGGCAAGATCTTTGAAGTGGCCGTGGAGCGAGAGTTGGCGCTTTCGGCGCGCACCGCGCCTTCATCGTCACCATCCACGGAAAGTGGTCCCGCTGCCTCGAACACACCAGCCTCCCGCTGCTCCGTCTGCTCTGCATTCTCCAGCTGAGCGACAATGCCCTCGCGGAGCTTGCGGTACCGGTTGTAGGCGCTCTTGGGGAGCGTCGTGACGAAAAGCGGTGCCGGCTTGCTCAGCTTGCAAGGACTTGTCGCACCCAATGAAACGCCGTGCTCATGATGCGGCGTCGGTGGGGCTGTTGTGATGAGGGAGGTGGAGGCATCCGCCTCCTTGCCAGGAGCGACGTCACGACATGATGACGAAGCAACAGCCGAGGCGCGACTTGCCAATGCCGTTATTGCGGCGGACGTCAGTCGCCATAATGGGTTAGAGGCGTCGTTCTCAACGCCCCTGCGAGCCAGCGATTGCAGCCAGGACTGCCGTGCCCACACACACTCGCCCTCTTCGCCGTGGCTCAGAAGCGCCGTCAGGACCGGCGGCACCGGTGTGGCAGTTGAGGCGGCTACTGCCGCTGACAAGAACGGCGGCGACGCACCGGCGCGCAGAGCCATGCGTGCCCAGTACCGCATGGATCCACCCTTTTGCACCTCCCGCACGTACGCTCTCACCTCCGCCGGCAGCGACGCGCTGAGCGAAGAAGAGGTAACGAGTGCCTCAACGAGCAGGTGCATCGTGACAGTGATGGGCCCGACATCACCCGTCACCGCTGCCGTTGTGGATGAGGGGCAAGAGAGAATCAGGTCCTGTGTCACATACGGCAGCATCAGCGGCGATGGAAGTCCATCCGCAGCGGTCATCGTGTGTGTCTCTGTGGTGCCGACGCCCGTAGTGGCCCTCGCCTGAGCTGCGGCGAGACGGCGCTGGCACCTCCACTGAGCCCTATCGGAACGGCTCAGATAGTGCTCTGCACAGGCGCTGGCAAGTTCGCAGTGGTACACCTCCATAGGGCCGTGCGGCTCACACCAGGCCGCCATTGCAGCGATGAAGTGGTGCCCGCGGATTAGCTGTAGCGCCGCGTGCGTGTGCACAGCCGCGGCAACGCTAGCAACGCTGCCGCCGTCGTCAGTGCCCTGCAAGTGCTCAGCCCACTCAAGGTAGTGCCAGCTCACCTCCATGAACCGCGCAATCGCCTCTGCGGCTTCGTCATAGCTGCCGACCCGAAGAAATGCCACCGCCAAGTTGTACAGCAACGCCATGCTCCACACGCCCACTGACTCCGCCAGCGCTTTCAGTAGTTCATAGATAATGCGGGCCTGTCCCCCCGGCGTGGCACTGTCGCCGAGGCACACAGCAGCATTAGTGCGAACAGCGCAGCGGAGCAGGCGACGGACGATCGCGGGTTGCTGCGGCTGCTGCTGGTCGCCATCCTTGCTCTTGCCCGGACGGCTTGACGGGAAACACGATGGGAGCTCGCGCGCTGGAGGCCGCGCTGCCGACCTTACCGGGTAGCGGCGGGGTCGCTGCTGCGGCGGGGGATGGGGCAACGGTTTCTCGCTCGTCGCGGCGGCGCCCTCCGCCGTCCACTCAGAGAACAGGTCCTCTGTGGAGCTCTTCACCACGTAGCGCATTGCGGCTTGGAAGTAAGCCTCCTGCACGTGGATCGGCTCGGCTGCTGTGTTGCACTGCACGCCAGCATTGTTTGCAATGGTGGTGTAGACCTCAGCAAGTCGCTGGGCTGTCGTAGCCGCCCACGCGGCGCCGGTGCCACCCAGTTGTGGTGCAGCCTCGGAGGTGTGCGCCGACGCAGTGCTGCCGACAGCGCCGCGTCGGCTGCTCCGAGTATTCGACGCTGCATGATAGTCCTGCACGCTCTGCAGCGTGCAGCTCAGCCGCATCAGCGCTCCGCCGATGTTTCCAGCCTGCATCAGCTGGCCGACGGCCGCCTCTTCGCTCTCCACCCGCAGCTTCAATGACTTGAGCCCCGTCCGTCGCGGGGCCTGACCGCTGAGATGTCGTCCCTCCATCCTGCCAATGCTGCCTGCCCGCGCAGAGATGGCGTTCGCGTCGCTCACGCTGGCGCTGTGCTGACGTGCCTGCCGAGGTGGCGAAGCTTGCATGCTGCGGTGGCGCGCTGGGGAGCGACCTGTAGACGGGGGCCGCCGAGGCGCTGGACTGCGAGAGGAGCGAAGTTCATCGTCTCTCCTCGAAGTGGCGGTGACGCTGAAAGCGGCAGAGGGGCGCCGGCCAGGCAGGTCGCCTATCGCCAGAACCGCCACAGGGAAGGTCTGCCCATCCGATTCGGGCCCCTGCTGCGGCTCTTGGCGGCCAGACAGCGGTCGCTGTTTCCGCAAGTGTGGTGCAGCGGCCGTCTCGCTCGTCGACGCTGCCTTTGCGTGTATCGGTGGAAGGGCTCCGCCGCCGCGCCTACCCTTCTTCAATCCGCTCGATTCAACTTGGCGCACCGCTGCTGCAGCAACACATCCAATGCCGGCGACCTTCTCCGAGGACGCCGGCGCGTGGCGCACGTCCCGCAGCACAACCTCCTTCGGCTGTGTCTCAGTGAACATTCGCGGCGGGTAGGCAGTAGGGCGGACACACACACACACACGGGGCGAATACCTGTGCACCGAGAGAGAGAAAGGGAAGGGCGGAGATGATGAAGGCGGGCCGCTGGCAGGGAACAGGAACGCAAGCAACGACACGCACGCGCGGTATGGCCTCGGCTCACTGCGCCTACGCCGTCTGCGCAGATGTGTTGACGCGCCCTGCTGCTAGTTTTCTTTTTGCGGCGGTACTCGGCTGATGAAACCTGTACTTTACTGCAGCACGCGATGATGACACATGGGAAGAGAAGCAACGAGAGCTCTGTTGTGCCAGGTACGAGGTGGGTTAGAGCTGAAGCACACACACACGGAGAGAGCGAGCGACCTTGTCCTTGTGCGCGCTCGTGTGTGGGTGTGTGTGGGTGTGGTTGAGTGTGCTTCCACTCTCTACTTCCTCTTCTTCCTCTGCGCTGCCTGCTCCCGTTTTGCTGCGCAAGCGGCGACCACGGCCACGGCGGCACACCACCGTGTAGCGTGTGAAGATGTAGACGGAGAGAGTGAGAAATCGACTGGTTAGGGTGAGGGGCATGCATAGCAGTCGTATGGGCAGTACTGGGCATGTGGATCCTCTCCATGAAGGAGAGGGGCGCGGTCGCGCATCGACGCAGGTACGCATGAACGGCTGCAGCTCAAACGCGCCACAACGTGTGAAAGAGGGAGAAAGAAAAGTAGCGACGCTGCACGTCAGTTGCGCTCATCACAGCGCACAGGGCAGTGTGCAGCGGCGTCTCGCTCACGCTTTCTTCAGCACGACAGCTCCTCTCCTCTGTCGCTGCGTACACATGCGGAACGCGCGTGCGCCTGACGAGAACCTGCTCCGTGGACAGGGTGTTTCAGTTTTACGTGTACTCATTCAACGGCGTGTCAGGGGGGAGGGGGGCCTAAGGCAGAAAGAAGGAGCCCGACTCCACCCCCACGGGGGAGAGTGGGCGGGCAGGCTCCGTCGCAGCTGCCACTTGCGCGCGGCCGCCTCGCTGTGTCCCGTGACGCCCATCCCTGCCCCCTTACGCCGATGCCCCCCCCTCACCTCTCCACGTGCACAGATGCACGCACACCAAAGCAGCCACGCGCGGGTGCATACGCCTCTCTCCTCATGTAGAGAGGCGGTAAGTCACCTGCGCCGCGGCCTCTGTGAAGATCAACTCAACGACTCCTCTCCTCTGCACTGCATGCGCGCACCGATAGGGGTGCGCAACAGCGAGAAGGCACCTACCATACGTGCACACTGCACCTTGAATGCGGCTCTGCGCGCAGCGTCCGCCGCCTCCCAGGGGCGGCGTATCGACGCATTAGTGAGGTGGGGGGTTCCAACTCCACTGCGCCACCTCCAGCGCCATCGTGGACACGGGCTTGTGGTCGGCCGTGGCGCTCAGCCATTCCATCGGAATGTGCCGCACCCCAAGCTTCGCCCCCAGCAGCGCGCCAACCAGCATAGCTCGCTGGCACGTTGGACCGCCGAGCCGGATCGCCTGCGCGACTCCCTGTGCAAACGTAACGGGAGCTTGTGCGATGCTGAGCCCCTCACGCACCGTGGCGGCGTCCGTCGCTGTGGACCGCTGCGGCAGCCACCGAAAGCCGGTCATGGCTGACGAGCTCATCGAGGTGGCGCGAGTGGCTAGGTGCCGCGGCACTGTGCAGAGTCGCGCGCGAGGCTCCGCAGACGTGTCCGCCTTGCACGGCACGAAAGGCTGCACATCTAGCGGGAATACCGCAGCCGTTCCAGGCACTGCCATGAACGCTGCGTTGCGCGTGGCATCAGGGTTACTTTGCAGCTGTCGAAGCACGACGCCGAGTACAGAGAAGGTGTAGTCCTGTACCGCCGCCTGCTCGGCGGCAGCAACCTCAGCAGGCGACACGCCGTCGCCCTGGCCACCGTCAGCATCGGCCACTTGCAGGGGCATCGGAGACTCTGTGAGGAACGCAGTGAACGGATCAAGATAGCTTCGCAGCGCTGCATCACTGGCATAAGGGTAGATAGCAGGGGTGGGCAGCAGGGTGCAGAGGGTGTGCAAGAGCGACGCATGCTCGGCAGCGAACGTCTGCTGCTCATCCACTGCTGCAGCGGAGCGGACAAGGCGCTCCTGCACGTAGTCTACCGCGAACTCGCCGCGCGCGCTGCTCATTGCGCGCAACATCTCAAAGTAGAGCTGATATGTGAAGGAGTGGGCGAGGAGGGGGGCATACGAAGATTCCAACAGCGATGAAGACGCGGCTGAAGACCTATCTTCGCTGCCGTGCGCAGGACTGCTGCGCGTCTTGATCTCCCGCGGTGGCGCGCGTGCAAACGCCAACAAGCTGATCTCTGTCTCTGCCACGGCCGTTGGCGTCAAGGCTGTCCCACCGGTCTCCTCGCACTTGTTCCGCAGATACGCCTCCACTTGCTCCTTGCTGTAGCCGTTCAGCGGGCGCGCTGCCGCGTCTGCAACGGCCACCCCCACAAGCAGCCCTACTTGCTTCTGCTGCACCATGCTGAGCTGTTTGAAGCTGTTCTGGTAGAAGTTCGCCACCACTGGTGGTGGCGCGTGGGAAAGCGTGGCGACCATGAATGCAGTGCCTCGCAGGCGGTCCTCTTGCGCGTATTTGTTTACGTGTGTGCGCGGTTAGCTGATGAGCAATCCTCGTTGCAGGTGTCGTGAGGAAAGGGCGCAGAACAGAAGGCGCCTGTGCGTGTGCAGTCGCGTGCCTCCCTCGGTGCGCTTGGGTGCAACTCCACCAGCAGCACGGAGAAAGACGATGGAAGGCGCGCGCGTGAGAGGGCGCGCAAGTGAGCGCACCAACGTGAAGAAACGGGAAGAGACGGTCCACTGCAGGAAAGCGCGCCGCAGATGCCGCGTTAAGTCAAGTATGATGCACACACAGACACGCATATATATGTGCGCGCGGGCCAGTGAGGGGGAGGGGTCATCAAGGCACAAGACAGAGAGAAACGAACGAGAAAAGGCGGGGCAAAACATCTTGGGCTCGCTTGGTGATGCGCGATTCAAGACAGAGGGAAAAGGGGCGCAGCAAAGCAGCTGGACGTAGGCGTCAATCGACGACCAGCCATCATCATGTGAGCTGCGTCACGCACCGCCCGGAAAGATGTACGACTGCCGCTGCCTGTTGACGTCGCGCATGCAGACGTAAGCCAAACTGCCATGTTGCCCGTAGAAGCAGCGGTGGGTTTCTGTTGGTGTGCGTGTATTCGCCTCGCATATCGCCCAGATGAGAAAGATGAGAACGCTTAAAGGCGCCGCCGTGAAGAGCTCGTTCGTTGTGTATGTGTGTGTGTGTGTGTGTGTGTAGATGATGCACCTCGAACGTTCCGACCCGCTTCCTGATGGCACGCCTACACGTGGCCGATCAACAGAACTGAAATCTTAAAAGCAAAAGAAGCCTAAGAGATGGTGCACACATCCGTCAGACACACAGAGACGTGCGCCCCGTGCTTTCCCTTCAATTCACCGCGCCCCCGCCGCCCGCCGTCTCGAGCACGGCCAACACGAGCTGCAGCAAATCTGTGGCGCACGGCCAAAGAGAAAGAGAGAGAGGGGATGGGGCACTGTCGCTTCGCTGCGTCCGTCTCCACCCGCTTTTCGAGCCGCGATGATGATGCGGCCAAACGCACTGGCTCTTTCCTTTCGCTCCTTGTGGAGACGGGGACTGCGATATCCATCCGGCCTCACCTACTCCTTGCCAATCTGCCTAGCGTTTACTATGCTCCCCGAGTTCGGCCGTAACTTCGTGATGCGCGTCGTCTGCATTGATGCACGTTGTCTCGAAGACATGCTGTCAAGCGGAGAGGTCAGCTCGGGGGATTGTGACATGGTCACCGGCCCCCTATGTGACAGCGCTGCGCTTCCCGAAAGTTGGCCGTCGTTTGTTTCCAGCGTCCTCGCGGTGCCGTCGTCGTCGCCATCGTCCGTCATCGGCTGGCATGGATCCTGGTCGATGTCGTCCGCCGCCTTCTCCGCTGACGCGCTGCCGCCAACTGCTCGCTCGATGAGGCTGGGCATGTCGCTGGGAGATTGGCTGCTGCCGTTTGAGCGCGGGCAGTACGTCGGCTCAGCGAGTATATCGGCGTTGCTGCGCTGCTCGTGTTTGCGAATGATTTCGTCCATTGCGCGCTCCGGGTCGTCGTATGCGGCCAGTCGCTGCTGGCGCGTCGTCTGCTGAAGAAGCGCACGAAGCTCCCTCACCTCGCTGCGCAGCTCACTCACCTCCTTCCGCAGGCAGGCGGTTTCCGAAGCGCACCGGCATGCGGCGGCGCACGACGACGGAGGTGGCGCCAGTGAGCGGTGATGCTTTAAAGCCCGCCCGTACTCACAGCGTGCACGGTAGCCGCGGTAGTATCGCTGAATGAGCACAGCAGCGCGCCGCTGCTCACGGTCCGCCATCGCGCGATACTCCTCAAGATCGGCCCACATGTTGCTCATCACCTCCTGCAGGCTACGCATGGAGACGAGAACCTCCTGCATGTTTGAGCCGGTGTCCGCTACCGGCTCTAACGACGGGTGACGCTGGCTCACGCCCCTCGTTGCCGCACTACCACTGTCATTGCCGCCAGCGCCACTGCCACTCGCCTGTGCTGCGGCTCCGCTGGCGACGTGCGCCGCCTGCGCAGCCGAGGCGGCAGTCGCCTGTTGCAGCTGGTATCGAATGAAGCGACAGCTCTCCGCATCCTCCTCGGATAGGTGCATGCGCGCCAACGCGCCGCGCATGACGCGTTGAATGACAATGGCGGCCCTGGTGCGTCGCGACAGGTCAGCGTGCCACAGCACCGCCACCACCTCCTCTATTGACCGCAGCTTCCTCTGCAGCGCCCGGACGAAGCTCGTCATGGAGGCGGGGCGGACGCGCTGGCGGTTGCGGTTTGTGTTTAGCACGCCGCTGGAGCTAGGGCTCACGGTGAACAGTGCTTCCGGGGCAACCACCACGACACGAGCGCCAGACGAGGATCGGCTCGCCGCCCCACCGGCGCCGCGCGAGAACTGCGCCATCGGCGTCGCCCCTGGAAGGGTTGACCCGACAACCTCTAGTGGTGCAGGATCAGGGTACGTGTTCGGTGATGTACTCAGGGTGCCGTTGGCGGAACGGGGCGCTGCTGCCTCCCCGCGAATCCCGGAGGGGTTCATGCGGTAGGTGGGCACCACCATCTGTCCGGCCCCCTCAGCGTCACCGTCCCACGCGACGCCCGAGTACTCCTGCAGGCTCTCCTCCTGTCGCTCGATGTTGTCTATGATGGCCATAGCATCGTGCGGGGGAGTGGCGAGCTCGCTGTTGCGCCGCAGGTACGCCTCCAGGTCGTCCTTCCGCTGCGGGTTCATGTACTCCATACGCGACTTGGAGAGAGAGCCGTTCTCTCGGAACAGCATGATGGCCGCCACTCGCCGCTCACTCGCCGTAAACTCCGCCTGGTCAACAGTGACGAGCAGCGGGCAGAGCCACAGCAGGAAGGGGCGCCACCACATCGACTCATCCAGCGCACCCTCCGGCAGGTTGGCGCGTCTGCTGTTGGTGGTGTTTCTAATGGTTGTCTTGGGACGGCTTTGCGCAAGCGTGAATGGGTTGCGAAAGACCTGTGTGTGCTTGAGCGTGGCCGCCAGGGCGCACAAGGGCAGCAGCACCGTAGCGGTCCGTAGCTGATTCGAGTGCAGCGCGAGTGAGTGCAGTGAGAGAAGCGGCAGGCGAGTGTCGAGCTCGGCGAGGGCGTCCAGCTTGTTGTGGCCCATGTTCAGCACCTGCAGGTGCGGCGCACTGCGCAGGTCTGGCAGGTCTATAAACGCGTTGTGCGATAGGTTTATATCAGTCAGAGAGAGCAAACCGTCGGATGGGTCGGCAACGGAGAAGGACAGGCGCCCGCTGCCACCACTGGGGCCGCTCGTGGAAAACGCAGGCGTCGCACCGGCGCTTAGCCCGGAGAGCCGCGAGGACGGCGCCCCGGCAGAGACGTTCAGATCGAGCAGGTTCATGTTGTTATACGAAAAATCCACCGTGCGCAGCTGCTTCAGCGTTCTGAGCAGCGATGCCCCATGTGCATCCACGACCCGGAGGCAGTTGTGGCTGAGGTCCAGCACCTCAAGCGAGCCAAATGCCTCGATGCCGTGAAGGCTGCTAACATGGTTGTGCGCCGCGCGTAGCACCGTGACATACCGCAGCACATCGTTGATAAGGGCGCCAGGGGTAGAGGTGAGGCTGAGCATCTGCGCATGCGTCACGTTCAACTCACGCACCTCCTCTGGCGCCAGCTCCTGCAACATCGATCTCTCAAACGGCAGGTCGGACAGCTCTTGATCCTTGCCAGGGGCAAAGGACAAGTCCATCACGCCATGGATCGGGGTGAGCATGGCGACAGCGATGGCGACGGTGACGGCAGTGACAACCGAAATATAGAGAGAGAAGATCTGGAGAGAGCTGCAGTGCCGTGTGCAGCACTCTCCTTCAGCTTTCTTCTTTCCTTGTTATCTGCCAGCAGAAGAACGAGACAGAGACTCAGGGCGGGGATCGGCGCACACACCGCTACATGGAGAAAGAGAAGGACAGAAAACGGTGCGGCAATGTCCACTCGTGGCCCTGCGCCGCCCTCGTCTTGACGGATATAGGCGAGGTTCTCACGCGTGCTCTCTCTCTCTGTATATATAAGGGGTCGGTGAGGGGGGAGGCAAAACAAAGGAGTTAAGAGTGAAGGCGAATAAATTGCGCTGCAGCCGTCCGTTGCGAGTCGGAGGAGGAGAGCGGAACAGGTCAACGCGTGCGACTCTTCACCAGGGGAGGAGGGGGGGACAAAAACAGAAAGCAAGAAGGAGAGACACACAAAGCAGTTGGGTGGAGACGGAGTGCGTGTGCGCACTGTCGTGGAAGTGAGAAGCAGGCAGGCAGATTGGTGAGCGGGTGCGTCAAGCCGTCTGTGACACACAAGACTCACAAAGACAAACAGAGTTTACAGTAGTGGGAAAACAACCCAGCGGCCGCTCCTCTGTCTTTCTGTGTGTGTGTGTGTGTGTGTGTGTGTGTGTGTGTTACACTGTCGTGCCAACGGCTCTTGGACTGGTCTGCGTTTGCTCTGTAGTTTGCCTTGCTCACGAATCTGTGACGGTGTGTGGGTGGGTGCGCGATTGGACGTGCTCGGCGTTTCTCTCGCAGCCCCCCGTGCATTGGATATGTGTGATTGGTTGCGCCGGGTTGGGTTAGAGACGGAGAGGGAGGAGGGCAAGGAACGACACTGTGGAGAAGTGCGGCTTGATGGCGGCGAGTACTCGTCAACACACACAACGACAGAAAGGCTTCGTCGCACGAGGAACGCACACCCACACGCGCGAATACATACGGGCGGCGAGGAGCATCACTCATCGGCGCAGCACCCGCGTCTCGCTGCCTGCCCGACCCCCCCCGCACATTCAAAGCGCAGCGCTAGTGGAATGCTTCTCATTTCCACACCGGCCGTCCGCCTCCGCGCAGCCTTGCACCATTCGGTGCGCCTGTCCGTGAAGTCCGGTCGTACACCTGTGCACGTGTTTCAAGTAGCGGGCCTCGACAGCCCCTCCCCCACGACAAGGCACTTCGACACGCTGCCAGGTGGCACGTATGCATGTGCACACGCGTGCGTCGACGCCTACCCTCGCCTGCTTTTATTCTGCTGCATTTCTGCCATTCGAGTTAGCGGTGCCAGCGCGTATGCCATACGTGCTCGCGCGTGCGCACGCCAGACAGCATTCTGTTACCCGCAGAGAAAAGATGGCCACACACTCATACCCTCTCCCGCACGGCACAGCCGCCCTCGAGGCTCTGAACTGCAGCCTCATGCGTAGCCTCCTCCCCCTCGCACGCACGCACTCGTCAACAACTGTGCCGAAGAGCTTAAGTATGCACGTCCCGCCTCTCTTGCTCGCTTGCGCTGGGTTTGCGTGCGTGCGTGTGTGTGTGTGTGTGTGTGTGTGTGTGTGGAGGGGGTGGGGGGCTGCAGTTTGTTAGAGAAGCACTTCCAGCTCATGGCGCACGTACGTATGTGAGGCGTCGTTCTCAATGCGTGGGTAGTACGGGACGAGGCGCTCTGGGCTGCCGACGTAGATCAGGTTGTAAGTTCGCCGGTAGATGTCGCGCACCTTGCGCGCTGGGTGGAACAGGCCCTGCAAGAGGTACTGCAGCAGCTTCCCCGGCTCGATCACCACCCGCGCCGCCTCGTAGTAGCTCACGACGGCCGTCACCATCTTGAGGCGCTCCTCGCCGATCTTGACCTCATTCTTAGCCAGCAGCTCCACAATGTTCGGGTGGACAAAATTCAGCAGGTGCAGCGCGATGTCCTCAAAGCCGTCGTTGCCGGCCACGGAGAGCAGAATGGCGCGGCAGGCCTCCACGGCCATGCGTCGCATCTGTATGTTCGTCTCCGTCAAGGCGCGCTCCAGCAGCGGGATCATTGGATAGACGTACTCCTTGCCGATCGAACCGATGGCCTCGAAAATATACCGGATCGCCTTGAGCACCGAGTGCTGCACAATGACCGCCACCTGCTTCCCCTCGCTGATCTTGTACTCGTTCAGGAGGTAGGGAATGATGGTGAAGGGGCCGCACTCCTTCGCGATGGCGCTCAGGGCCACGGCCGTGCAGATGCGAATCTGCCGCTTGTCTTGGCGAAAGTTGTCGACCAGCTCGAGGATGATGGCGAAGGGGCGAATTTTCTTGGCGATGACGCCAAAGGTGCGCGCGCACGCGTGTCGCGTCGCCCGCTGCGGGGAGTCGAGCAGCTCGAAGAGTCCACGGGTCGCCAGCTGGTGCAGGTGAATCGCGTCGACATCCGTGTCGTAGTTGGTCGCAATGTCCTCGATCAGGGCAATGGCGCCGTTCTGCACGTGGCTGTTGCGGCTCTTGATGACGAAGGTGAGCCGCTTCAGAAGCTCGCGCACCGAGGGCTTGAAGCGGCGGGAGCCCAGCTCGCCTAAGATGGAGCGTACCGCGCGCAAGTTCGCGCTCAGCGCCCGCGCATCCGGGTCCTCGAGCCGCTCGTACAGGCTCAGCCCCAGGTCCTGCAGGAACACGGCGCCGTCCGCCAGCATGACGGTGTGAGCAATGCGCGAGACGAGGTCGGCCGTCTGCGCTCGCATCGAAGCCTCGCGATTCTCGCGGCGCCGCTTGATGAGGTCGAACACCTGCTTCAGGTACGGCCGCAACCGCGCCGCCAGTGCGTTGCAGATAGTCGCAAGCACATTCATGACCAACTTGCTCGTGCCGAGCTCATCCTGGCGCACGGCGGCTATGGCGCCGTCGAGGACGAAGGTGACGAGCGTGTCGGGGGCCGCATCCATGCCGGTGGCGTCCACGACCTTCTTGATGGCCGTCAGCACCATGCGCTGGTACTCCTCGCTCTCGTCCTTCATGTCTGGTGATAACTTCACGAGCACATCAACGCTTCCCAGCTTCTTCGCAATCTCCACCGTCGTCGCTACAAGACTTCCTGATGTTTGGCGCTCCGCGGCAAGGCGACGCACACGCCAGAAGCCCTCAAAGAACGGCTCTAGGATTGTCTGCCGAATGAACTGCGGCGTCACGCCCTCCGCCAACACGCACTTGCGCACGACAGATATGAGAACGCGGCGGAACTCGTCCTCCGGTGTGCTGAACTGGTTGACGAGATTGGGCATCATCGCCGCCGTGCGAGCCTGCGCGTCGTAGGGGGACATAAGCGGAACCAAGGCACCGAAGGCTTGGATGAAGGGCGACGCCATGCTGCCGATCCCCTTCATGCACTCCTCGCAGATGACGTCGACCAGCGGTGCCAGCTCCTCAATGCCGTCCGGCGCCGTCGCCTCGGCAATCGCCGCCACCGCCAGGGCCGCATCCCGCTGCACGCGCTTCTCGTCGCGCAGCAGACGCTCCAGCATTGCCACCATCTCCGGCAGCGCCGCTATCAACGCGTGCCCCACCATCTTCGCCAGCTCCGCCATCGAGCGCACGACCGTCTGGCGAGCAAGCGCCGACGGGGCGTAGGACATGTCACGCAGCGCCGCCGTCACTTCCTCGGTGCCGGCCGCATACCCGACCACTGCCATGACACGAGCCGTGTGACGACGCACAATGCTCTCGGCGTGGCCAAAGTCCTCGCGAATCACCGCAAACACCGCCTGAAACCCCACAACCCGTGTCAGCAAGGTGAGCACCTGCTTGCCATCGTCCCGCAGAATGCGCTCGTGCGCCGTAAGCAGCGGCTCCACCAGGTGAATCACCTCCTTGGTGAACTGCCGAGCGCCTTTGCCCATCTGCTGCAGCAGCGACTTGATGAAGTCGATGAAGTGGTGCTTCTCCTCAATGTTGAGGATATCCGAGCTCCAGATGTAGCTGAGGCGCTGGAAGATAAAGTGGCTGCCAAAGATCGTTGCCTTGTCGAGGAGGTAGCGCGTGCCGGCGCGACGCTGCATCGTGTCGCCGTTCTTGATCTTGAAGAGGTTCTTCATAAGGAGGTAGGAAGGCAGATGCTCATCAGGGATCTTCTCTGCCTTGTGGTACTTGAGCAGCTCGACGAACACGGCGGCGTCCTCGACCTTCATGGTGGGCATGCCGTCACCCATGTCCTCCGGGATGTCGTACTTGATGGGCTGCCCGTTCGCGTCCAGGCCGGCCGTCACTGCCGCCGCTGCGCCGGCCTGCATCGAAAACACGTCCATGGTGCGCACGGCGATTTCGTAGAAGTTCGGTTCCTCCGGCGGCAGCGGGTTGTAGTCAGCTGGCACCGCCGCCACCGTGAAGAACTCTCTGGGCAAGATGCTGTCCAGGTACTCGCTTGTGAGCCGCTTGTTCTTGCGGTTCCACTCCTTCTCCAACGCCTTCGCCTTGGCTTCGATGGCCGCCGTCGTGATGGACTGCGTCTCGACGGAGGAGGCGAAGTGCGACTGCAGCGGTGTCCCGCCCTCGTACTGGTAGTTCGGGGTGGCGCCGAAGGTTGCCCCGGCGGCCGGGGTCGCGCCGGTGAACATAGGGGTGACCCCGCCCATGCGCGGGGTACTGCCGCTGGCGAAGAGGGGCGTGCCGCCGCCAGCTGTGACGCCGCTGCTGCCCATGCGAGGAGTGCCGAACGTGGAAGGCGTGCTGCCGCCCATGCCGCTGGCGCCGAAGGTCGGTGTCGGAATGAAGTCCGTCATGTACGGCGTCGCGTTTGGCGTCGCCATGCCGCGCCAGGAGGACGTCTCACTGGACAGGACCGGTGTGCGGCGCGGGGTGTCGGCGCCATACTGCCGCGGTGTGGCCGAGCTCCAGCGCGTCGACGTGGGCATCGCGCCACCACTGTCGCCGCCGCCAAAGCCCGTCGGGTCCTCCCAGCGGTGCTTCTTGAGAGCCTGCGGCTCTCCTCCCGCTGCATCTGCCATAGTGGGGCGCCCGGAATATTGTTGGAAGAGTGGGGAGGGGGTGAGCGTGTACTCTTCTATGCGTGCGTGTGTGCTCGTACAACAGCTGCATGAACCGCAGCGTACGTGCATATGTGAGGGAAGGGGGAGGGGCAGTGGTGGCGGTGGCACATGTGAAGTGCGCCGCACAACACCACCACGCCGCGTGTGCAGTGTGCATGCACAAGAAAGAGAGGGGGAGAGAAGGAGCGAGAGAGAGAGAGAGGTATGCGACAATAGTAGTCGCGGCTCATCAGAAGAGAAGAGGGCCGCGTGTTGGTCGGGCCATGCACGATGCGGTGCGTCATGCAAGAGCGTTCGCAGAACAAAGGAAGCAGCGGCGGTGGAAGGTGCACGCGCGTGCAGCACGCCGTCCCCTGAATGCCCTCACCCGTTGTCGATCTCCACATTCTTTCCCTTGGCATGTGTTTGCCGTCGGCAGTCGATACGGCGCAGCACACTTCTACGTTGGTGGTCACCGAAAAGCAGGCCGCTTCGCTGCGGTCACACACATATGCATAGGTTTCTCGCGCACGTGCCAGCCACCCCACTCCGGCATGCGTGTTCGGTGAGGTACATGGCCTCAGAATGTTCTTCTCCCCTCGCGCACCTCACCCCGGTGAGGGCAGGAAACGTCACGTACTCTTCCTCCGCCCCCTCCCCGACACCCACGTACGTACAGCTAGGCCCAAACGGACATCGAGAGCAGATAGTCGATGAGCACCTGCGGATGCTGCACTCGCATCACTTCGATAGGCAGCGTTGTGATGACCGCCTTGTCGTACTGCACGCGTACGTAGAGCGACGCGGTCGGCGTCGGCTCTGTCGTGTCACAGGAAGCAGCTGCGGCGGCGTTTCCTTCCGCAGCATTGGTAACGGTGGTGCGTGTCTCCGCCTCTTGCTTGATAGCAGCGCTCGATGCGGCCGTCGTCGGTGAGCCGCTCGACTCCGCAGGCGCAGATACGCCGTCGGTATCCGACCTCACCCGCTTCACTTCGGCTCCACGCGGCGGCTCCGGCGAGGCGGTAGAGGTCTGCTCCAGAGCAGATGCGTCTCTGCTATCGACACACCCCCCACGTGTGCGCTTGTGCGACACCGCGAGTGACTGTGCCGACGTCGGCAATGCCGAGCACTTCTCGGGCGTCGTGTCTGCGGTGGTGGCTTGCGACGACTCCTTGGAGCACAACAGCGCCAGTATCTTCACACAACTCGTCCGACTCGCGGCGCTCGACAGGGAGGTGCAAGTGGTGGATCGTGCATCCGTCGCCACGGAACAGCCGACTCGCGGCGTGTGGCGCGCGTACGCCGTGGCTGGGAAGACGCGGGTGTAGCGGCGAAAGAAGCGCAGCTGATCGTCGTGCATGGCCTCGGTAAGACACAGAACACGCCCAGCAGAAGCGCTC